>NC_064924.1:304143911-304256411 GCF_023897955.1 Schistocerca gregaria
CTTCATTTTTAAATGCTTCCACAAAGTATACAAACCACGGTTTCAAGTTTTAGCTTTATGAGTTCAGAAATTTTCCAAATGGAAACTGGATTATGCTAGTGCACTTTTTCACTCAGATTCCATAACTTTTCTATTGTGGTATTTTACACAGTAATACATGTTTGCCTCACTGATATGAGTGCCGAATCTCTTGAAATTAGCTGGAATGACAAGGGCATCTGTCAGTAATTACTAAGTAAAGGTACCATTGCTTGAAACAAGTGCTCATGCTTGGGGATAATTATTTTTATTTATTCATATAATAACTGTACCAAATGATCTTATTCACAGGTAGAAGTAGTGGATACATAGAACACTATTAGACTATGTAGTAATGTAACACTATTACTAGAATATGATTGTAATTGCATAGCACTGTTATACTAATTCCCTTTCTTCTTGTTTTTTACCTTTCTTCATATGTGTACACTTGTCACTGTCTTACTTAGTTACCTCTGGCCAATTTACTTAACAGCTAATGTAATGGATGTCAAAGGTGATTCTGATTTAATAACAGTCTTTCATTTTTGACAAGTATGCAGAATTACCTTTTTCCAACATAGTGTTTCTATTCTCTATGTACAATAATGAAATTCCTTTTTGTTGTCATAATTCTAATTTTCATTGAAAATTTATGTTGCCTTTTAAAATTGCTTGCCTGTTAATGTGTTTGATGAATAGAAAATTGTAGCATAATAGTTTGCAGATTATGACCCAATTGTGAACTTCTTGAATAATTTGCAGTAAATGCTGAACAGAAGCAGTGAGCAATGAGTGCTAGTCAGTGAAGAGAACTGTTTTAAGTACAGTTAGTGCATGTTGGTGCTAATTTTTGGGGCCTTGAGATGTTAGCTAAGAATTATTCTTGTAAGAGCTGTAAAACAATAAGCCAAAATTCACTTTTGCTGTACATAAATTATTAACAAAACATAAGAGTATGTTCTCTGAAAAGCTGTATCATGATCTCCCTTCTAGACTTTGTCTATTGCATAAGTAACAATACTGTTCCACCAAGTATTGTTATTTGTTTACTGTTTTTGTATGGTTGGTAATTTATTATGTATGCACATATTATCATAAACATATTAATTATTTTGTGATTTTTCAGCCTGTACGATTTAAACTAAATCATGCTGGGACGACAGGCCGACCGTCAGGTGACCGGGAGTATTCTCTGTGGGTGGGTGACTTAACTCCTGAGGTTGATGATTACACACTGTACAAAACGTTTGCATCTCGATATCCATCAATCAGAACAGCAAAAGGTAAGCTTATTGTCAGTCTATTAAGAATATGTATGTTTGATAGTAATGGTAGTTAAGTAACAGAATTTTTAGGCAGTAGACTGTTTGTTTACTTCACTCCATGTAATTAACGAAGGATTTTTAACTGCCTTTTCCGAGTTTCTGACATTCACAAGAGTCTCAACTCATGAACATGATGGTTGTTGCCATTCATGTTGATATTACTGTTTGGTTGTATCAGTGTAAATTCATGTTTTCCCATTTCTGGCTGGTTATTCAGATGACATGACCACAAGTGTATATTAAAACACTCATTTAACATACCTCCATAAATAACATTGTGAAAATGAGTAGCATACTGTAAACAGTTCATACTTCATTGATGTAGTTTTGTAGAATGTGTTCCTAGGGTTCTACTCTTTCCACCTGTAGGAAGGAATATAACCTTTTTAAAGCATTAAGGCAGGAGTTCTCAGATGTTAGCAAACAATTATAAGTTGTAAGTTCTATAAAATAATGAGTCAAGAGTCACGTTTGCTGTGCAGAAATTACTACCAAAGCATAGAATATGTTCTCTGAAAAGCTGTATCATAATCACTCCCAGTGCATTTTTGATTTGACATTTTATATTGAACAGCTGAGGTCCCCTTAACTATCATGTATAAATGTGGAGTTGCAGATACTCAACTTACTGTCAGTAGTGGAATGTATGATACCCTTTGGGTTTGTTTTGGTCTTCTTTCCAAAGACTTGTTTAATGGAGCTCTTCATGATTTTCTGCACTTTGCAAACTGCTTCATTTGTGCATAAAATTGCAAACTACATCCACATGAACCTGCTTGCTGTATTCATGGTTCAATCTTAAGATGACTTGCAGCATAGTAGCTGGTGAAAGTAGCTGTTTTGATTGAAATCAAATGCCCTCCATCGATACTGACAGCTTTCTCATCACAGCCAACATAATCAGTGTTAGCTAGCATATGACAATATGTCCAGTGATCCTATGTGTTCATGAAATAAACTATGTTATTAATTGCAAACACTGCAGTGGGTGTCTTCAGTGTATAATTTTAATCACAGGATGAAATTAACGCAGAAACAATATAACTACAATAAATTCAGCAGACAAGATTGAAAGCTTAAGTTGATCTGGAGTGGAAACAAGTGAGTATTGGCTCGAAGTGATACATTGCTCTAAGACATATACTGAAAAAGCTACAGCCATCAGCAGTTGTGCAGAGAGTCTTCGTAGGGTGAATAATTAATGTTCCAGCCTTGGTCTCCCTGTACAGTATTTACTCCATGTACTTCCCTTACTTCCCTCCATAGTTGACTGTTGATGTCACATGATGTGTCCTATCAACCAGAGCTTTTGTTTAGTGTTGTGCCACAACATTTTTTTGTCCCCAGGTTGGTTCAGTATCTCTTCATTGGTTGTTCAATTTAAGCCATCTAATCTGTAGTATTCTTTTGTAGCACCACATTTCAAAAGCTTCTATTATCTTCTTGCCCCTACTGTTTATCGTCCAAATTTTACTCCCACTTAATATTACACTCCAGACATATACATTCAGGAAAGACTTAACACTTAAATTTATATTATGAGGGCAATCCAAAAAGTAAGGTCTCCTATTTTTATAAGTACATAGACTTGTTTATTTCTACAATGGTTTACATCAGTTTACAGCTTGAACATTTAGCCATTTTTTGACATAATCACCATTTGTGTCGATGCATTTTTGTAGACCCTGTGGCAGTTTTTGTATGCCCATGTCATACCAGCTCGCCATCATGCTGTTCAGAAAGTTATGAACTTGCGTGATTGTTGCTTAGTCTCGGGTGTAAAGTGGTATGCCCAGATTTCGTCGCCCATGGCAATTGAGTCCAGAAAATTGTCCTGTTCGGCTGTAAGGCGGTGAAGAAATGTGCGGGGAGCATCAACTCGTTGTTGCATGTGGTCCTCAGTCATCATGCGTGGCACCCACCTTGCGCACACTTTCCAGTAGTTCAATGTTTCCGTTAAAAATCTGTGAGAGGTGCTTCAGGAAACCTCAGGAACCAATGCTCAGAGATAATCCAGGATGATCCGCCAATCTTCACGCATGCTTTGCTCAACCTTCAACACTCTCCTCAGAAATTGACGGTCTCCCACTCCTTTGTTTGTTGTGAATTTCGGTCCGACCAGCTGCAAACTCTCTATACCACTTATGAACATTTTTGACATCCACGCAGGACTCACCATACACTTCCGTCAGTTGGCGGTGGATTTCAGTCGGGGGTAGTGCCCTTTGCGTTCAAAAACTGAATAACTGTGCGCAATTCGCACTTGGCAGTAACATCCAATGAGAGCTCCATTCTCAAATGCTGCCAAGCCGAGATGAGGGCATCACTTCATGTTTACACACAGCGCATGTAGCACTCTTCATAACAATGTGACCAACTGCCACACAAACAGAGTTCTGTACTTATAAAAAAATAGGAGACTTTTGGGATTACCATTGTAGATGTTAAAATATTTTTCAGTAACACTTTCCTTGCCTTTGCTAATGTGCAGTTTATATCACCTGTACTTCAGTCATCGTAGGTTATTTTGCCGTCCAAAAGCAGAAATTGTGTAATCAGTGTCTCCTTTCATAATTAAATTCTCTGAGTTGTCATGTGATTTAATTCAACTGCGTTCTGTTACCTTTGTTTTACTTTTTTTTACAACTGTTCTTCCAAGTACATTTCTGTCTCTGACTGATTTATAATGTCATTGGCAAACTCCCAAGTTTTTATTTATTTTTTGTTGGGGTTCAAAGTTTACATAGCGTAAAAAAATTCCTGCTATAAATATAGGTTTTCCTTTTTTCAGTCTATCTTCATAGATACATTATAGAGGCAGTATTGCCACAAGTTTCTACATTTCTCTGGAACCCAAAATGATCTCTCATGAGGTAGACTTTTATTGTTCGTTTCATGTTTCACTATATAACTTTTGTTCTCATTTTGCAACCTCATTTCTCTGTGCTGTACTTATTTTTCATGCTTTCATGGCACATACCTGGACAGTGCACTTGTCCGTGTCATGATCCTGTGCTCTGTTATTCTTGAAGACAAAAAATCTAGCACATCTTAGAGGACATCATACATTTTCAGTGTTGGCAAAACTTGATATCTTTATACTGCACTGGAATGATTTAACAAATCTCATGCAAGTATTTGGGAATTTAAATAAAGCCAAACTTGAAAAGTTGTTGAAAATGCTGAGAAATCTGTGGTCAAACATACATGCACTTGTGCCCATGTGTATGCATGTGCTATCACACCTTCACAAAATAGGAAATAAAACATTGAAATGGACATTGTTCCTTCAGATTTCTTCTTAATTATATTATTTCTTGTTATACATGGCTGGAGCAGTTGTTTGTTTCCTTCAGTGTCTTTTACTGTTGAGAGTGTGGGTTGGTGATAGTTTTGGGGAAAAAACATATAGTATGCCTGTATTACATTGTGTTGTAATGTTTTGTGCCACAAAAGATTTTTGTCGCAGAATAAAGGAATGTAGAAAATTGTACAGGATTGGATTGGTGCCAAGAGCATTGTGACCGTGAGCATCAACACTCCCGTGTGCCACATTTTTTGTTAATTTTATGATGGAAACTTCCATGGAGTAAAAGCAGTCATAGACTCAGTGCTCAATAAAATTATGGCAGTGAGACACACCACCCTGTTATATGTGAAGTCAAAATTTTGTATTGTATTACCTAGTTATTTATTTAATTGATTAAAATAAAACATTGAACGTTTGGTGACACTTGTTCTTTGTTTCAGTGATACTAGACAATGCTGGTTACAGTAAAGGTTATGGCTTCATCAGGTTTGCCAATGAAGAGGAACAGAAGCTGTGCCTTATCCAGATGAATGGATACAAAGGACTTGGCGGGAAACCCATCAAAATAAGCAACGCAGTGCCGAAACCACACAGGTTTACTACCACAGGGTAACTCTTGTTCGTGTGTTTGAGAGACTGTATGGGACTGCCAGCTGTTTCACATTTCATAATTTGTGTAATGATGTGAAACAGTGAGCAGTACAGTATGTTCAGTCCCCTGCATGTTTAAACTCGCATTTGTTGTCTAGATGCACTAGTCCTGGTAGGATGTTGTTGATTGGTTTCAAATTCTCCCTTGTGTTGTGTAGTTTACAAATATCTGACATAAACTGGTGGGTAACTTAGGTCTGCTGTCAGTTATCATTTTGATAGATCTTTTCTTTTTGGATTTACTAGTTCAGAAACACAGAACAACAAAGTAAAAAAATCTATTATATAAATGGAAAGTTTGTATCATGAATTTATGTGAGTAGGAAGTTAGGTAGGTAGATAGATAAATAGATCGACTTTGGTAGATACTTACTTTCTTTAACTTTACAAATACAAAAGAAAACTAAAAGTTTTATTTCAATTAATGCATTTCCAGTTAACAACAAATTATTGTAAAGAAATGTAAATAGGTTCCATGTGTTAAAGACTGGTAGTGATAAGTATTCTGCCTGAACACATGTTAGTTACTTTGTTCTCAGGACTTCAGAATCAAAGGTGAGGGTTAGAGGACTAGCAGACGTAGAAGAGACAAGGATGAGCACATTACAATATCAGGTTCACTGTATGTTTTGAATCTCACTAGTATTCATCTTTCACTTTTGGAAACACATGTTTGAAGACAAATGAGGTAGAGAGAGGAAGGTGAAAATGTGTGTGATTGCTTAAGTTGTAATTTTGAACCAAGTACTTGTAATTGTTTGGGTTGGTAACTGATGGAATACAAAATAAGAAATAGCCAGGCTTCTTTATTAGAGATTCAGTTTTTAAACCTGTAAAGGCATTGTTGACCAAGTAGAGTGGCGCAGTGTTAAGACTCTCCACTCGTATTGCAGAGGACAGCAGTTCAGTTTGTGTCTGGCCATCGACATCTAGTTTTTCCACAGTTGCCGAAAGTTGCATAAGGCAGGTGCGGAAATGGTTCCTTTTGAAAGGGCATGGCTGGTTTCTTTCCGCATCCTTCTGCAATCCAATCCAAGCTTGTGCCTTGTCTCTAATGAGCTCGTCATTCACGGGATATTGATCTTAGTGTCATTCTAGAGTCATTTAGGTATTTGATCTTTATATTTAATCCACAGAATTCTGAAAATAAAATACTTAATGACATATTTGGTCATAATATTCTGGTCAGTAGTAACCCTCCCATTGTACTAGGCTATGTTTGTCTCCAACCGGTCACGGTTCCACAAACAGTCCATTGGATTTGGTACATTTGTTATCCATCCCATTCTTATTCCTCTCTCTGAAATAAGTCGGCCTGTTTTGTTATTACTTTAAATTATACTTTCATCATTCCACTTTGCACTTTTTATACAAAGCTAACAATTGGTCTTCAGAAACCAGCTCTAATTTCTCAGTTTTTCTTTTGAATGCAGTTATTATTCAGTAAGTGCTTCAGTAATTCCGCGAAAACCTGATTTCTTCCTCCTCTTCTTTCTTCTTCAATTTTCCTTTTATTCGTCTCTCTCCAAATGTTAACTATTGTTATTGTTTTGTTTTGGTGGATATTTTTTAGTAGCCTCTTGTGGCTGGCCTTGGACATAAACACTCTGGTTTGCATTATGTAATATCCACACTTAGAACTGAAATAGTTACATACTATTATTGTACCTGTCCCATGTCGTTATCTGATTTCATTCTGGGAACTGGGGTAATGCACATCCTCCACCAGGGGGCTTGCTGCTTTTTGGTAGGTTCGGTTCGTGTTTGACTACCATCAGGCCCCAGCCTTTCGAGCATCTTGTTCCTTCCATGCTGCATGTTTATCCTCTTGCTGTTTTTTTACCCCTACCTTGGGGAACATGCCTGGGCTGTTTATGGAAATATATTCTGCATTTTCGATAGTCAGTATCAGAATACTCTCCATTGTCTTTTGTTCAGTTTTTCTTTCTTGTTCACCTTTTCCTATCCTTACTCCCCTTCAGCATTTGAGGTTCTTCTTTTTCTTCTTTTTCCCTGTGCACTCCTGAAGGCCAGCCCACGTGTCTTACATATAACAGGTGACTGGGTAATTCGTAATTCCCTGCCCACAGTTGACAGATAGGGTTCACACATAACCTCCTGATACATGGTGGGTTGATTGTTTGATTTGCTACCTTCCAAAATTGCCGATTGGACCCTCTGTCAGGTGTTCGGGAGGTGTGAACAATCACCTAAGGCGGATGCGCACCCTTCTGAAGGGGGCACCCACTTGGGAGGAGCATGCCATCAGAGACTCTGGCAACGGTGGGGGATTTACTTGCAATGAGCCAATCATCTCCACAGTCAACGGCTACAAAATGTAAACGGAATGACGCTCCCAACTACACCACAGTTCCTCGTGGTTTCATGTATCGAAGACGGTCAGTCCTTCGCTACGGTCAATCTGTTTATTATTCAGAAAGGTGTTGATGCAATTGCTGGCCCTGTGGAATCCAATCGAATGCTGAATTCTTCCCATGATATAGTTTACACTAGGCTGCTCGATGGTCTGACCGAGGCAGAAATCCAAACGTACCCCTATTATCAGGGTGTCATTTCAGTCCAGTGCGTGACTTAAAAAGTCGATGCTTTCTTAGTGCCCACACACACCCTTTTTCTCACTTTTAATAGTGGTTCTTCCATCAAAGATCAAAGCAGGTTATGAAGTTATCACAGTCATACCATATAATCTGAGCCTGATGCGCTGTTACCAGTGTCATAATTGCAACCACACTCATGAGTCCTGTTGACACCCAGCCAAATGTGTAACCTGTGGTAGGGATGCTCACGAGGGTGATTGTCCGCCTCCTCCCCACTCCATGAACTGCAGCGGCGACGTCGATCCATCAACTGCAATGGCAACTGTGCCGCCCCCTCCCACAATTACCCTATGTATCTTAATGAGCGGGCTGTCTAGGAGATCCGGGTGAAGGAAAAAGTGCCTTACCCAGTTGTTCACAAATTGTTGGCTAGTCTGAAACCCTGTGTTCTACAGTCTGGCACCTGTAGTACTGTTCTTGCTATCTCGCACCATGGAGGACATGGGCATGCAGATGTGTAACCTCAGGTTTATCACTGCGGTTGTGAAATCACCCAGCATCATGGTAACGTCCCCGCCTACTTCTCCAACAGTGTAACACACACAAATTTTTCGCCTCATGGGGCTACGCAACTGGCAGGCTGGAAAGGACAGAAGGAATATGTCCGTGAAGACTTCCTATGTCCCTCTAGCCAACTAACATCTGAGTCATGTTTTTCCAGCTGGAAAGACTGCAAGAAGTGAAAATAAGGCAAACTGTCTTCTCCTTCGCTGACTTGAAGATCCTTTTTGATGGTATAGCCATGTCGTACTGTTGTCAGGCCAACCTCCATGTCACCAGTGTGAACCACCAACAGTTTGTCTGTGCTGTACTCTGCAGGCCTACAGAAGGAGAATGCCAACACTTCTGTAGACCTCATGGAACAGGATTCTCCTACCTCCGTGCCCTGTAGTAGCGAGTCTCCGAAGGCTGGCACTTGCAGCCGTTGTGGTGACATCCCTTCATTTTTTCCTTGTCATGACTCTCCTCCAATGGAACATTCGTGGTCTTCAATTCAACTAAGAGGATTTACTGCTGCTCTTACAATTGCAGCGTCCACTTGTTCTCTGACACAGAATTGTGTCCCCATGACCGCTTTCACCTCTCAGATTTTTTCTTGGTCCATTTTGACCTTGTCCCCAAGGATGGCATTCCATCTCGTGGAGGAGTCATGTTGCTTATATTGGATGATGTTCATAGTCAACACATCTCCCTGACTACCTGCCTTCAAGCTGTTGCAGTTCGCCTTTTCCTTCCTGATTTGACTTTTTGCGTTTGTACAGTTTACATCCTTCCATCATTCGATGTCAGCAGGGCAGACTTCCTTCAGATTATTGGGCAGCTACCTCACCCCTTTTGCTGCTCTGTAACTGTAATATGCACTATCCTCTTTGGGGATTTCCCAGAACCTGTCTGAGAGGTGCCGTATTCTGCCTTAACACAGGAGCACCCATGTTCCTTTCAGACACCATGCACATCTATATCCATTTGCACCTATCTTGCACTGCCCACCAGCTTACCCATCCTCTCGAGTGGTCTGTTCTCTCTTGAATCATACTCAAGCAACCATTTCCCTGTGTGCTATCTGTTTGCTGACTCCTACACCACCTATGTGCACACCCAAATGGCAGCTTACTAAGAGCAACTGGAGGTTTTACTCCTCCCTGGTGATCTTCGATGAACAGCATTTCCCCATTTGCGATGACCAGGTAGAATATCTGACAAACATTATCCTTACTGCTGCAGAACATTCCATTCCTTACACTTCCTCTTTTTCCTCTTTACCAAGCTGTCTCCTGGTCCCTTGGTTGACTGAGGCATGCCATGATGCAATTTGTGCGCGGAGGTGTCCTCTCCATGTTTTTAACCATCATCCTATGATGGCAAACTGCCTTCATTATAAACAGTTGCTTGCACAGTGTTGTTGTGTTCTTCAGGATAGTAAAAAAGCTAGCTGGATTTCACCCAGTAGTTATTTTATCATTTTCACTCCCTCTTCCATCATGTGGGCCAATCTCCGATGGCTCTCTGGGGCCGAGATGTGTTCCCCAGTTTTCGGCCTGACAGTAGCGTATGATGTCATTGTGGACCTTATTGCTATTCCAACACCTTGGGCTGCCATTTAGCGGAGATTTCGAGCTCCTCCCACTATCGCCCTGCCTTCCTCTGTCAGAAACAAGTGGAGGAGGCTCCGGCGATATCCTTCTCTTCTTAGAATCGTGAGTGCTACAATGCCGCCTTTACTATGGGGGAGCTAGCTCAAGCTCTCATTTCATCCTGATCCTCCACCCCAGGGCCAGGCGATGTTCACATTCAGATGTTGCAGCATCTTTCTCTTGCGGGCAAGCAGTTTCTGCTTCAAATGTATAACCGCATCTGGGCAGAGGCACATTTCCCAGTCACTGGCATGAAGCCATTGTCGTACTCATACCCAAGTCCGGTAAGCACAAACACCTTCCTTCTAGCTCTTGCCCCATTTCTCTCACCACCTTGGTTTTCAAGGTGTTGGAACATATGGTTCATGACTGGCTGATATGGTTTCTTGAGTCTCACAATTTAGTAACCACTGCACACACTTTGTCCACCCATGTCATGAATAGTTTTCTGTGGAAATCCCAGACTGTGGCTGTGTTTTTTGATTTGGGTAAGGCCCATGAAACCTGCTGGAGGACTGGTGTCCCCCATACTCTACATGTGGAGCTTCCATTGCTCCTGCCCCATTTCCTTTGGGAATTTTTGAAGGACCAAGATTTCAAGTTAAGAATGGATTTTGCTTTGTCAGACACCTTTATCCAGGAAAATGGTGTGCCTGAAGGTTCCGTCCTGAGCGTCGTCCTCTTTGCTATCATCATTAACCCTGTAATGGCCTCTCTCCCCTCAGGCATATGCTGCTTCCTTTTCATTGACAATTTTGCCATTGATTGCAGTTCTCCATGGACCTGTCTCATTGAGCAGCGTCATCAATGTTGCCTCGATTGTCTCGACTCATGGAGTGTTGACATTGGCTTTTGTTTTTCCACTGGCAAAAACGTTTGTATGAATTTCTGGCGGTGCATTCAATTTCTTCCACTGTCCTTACATCTTGGGCCTGTTGCTCTTCCGTTCAAAATTCCTGTGCCTCATGCTCCACAGGAAACTTTCTTGATTCTCTCATGTGTCTTACCTGGAAGGTCGCTGTATACAGTCACTCATTGTTCTACGTATCCTCAGTGGTACTTACTGGGGAGCAGATCAAACCTCCCTTCTCCATTTGTACTGGTCCCTTGTCCGTTCGAAACTAGCCTAAGGGGGTTTCGTATGTGCACGTCTGTCCCTCATATGCCGTCTCAATACTATCCATCATCATGGCATCTGTTTGTCCATTAGCGCCTTTGACACTAACTTGGTTGAGAGTCTGTATGCAGAAGCTGCTGAACTACTACTGTCCTACTGCCATGACTCTCCTCAGCAGGTATGCATGCCTCTTGTCTGCCATGCGTGGCCACCCATCTTGTGCTGCCTCCTTCGATGACTCTTTTGATCACATATACCTCCTGGAGTTTGCTTTTGGCTCTTGCTCCGGCAGCTTAACTTCACGCTCCCTGCAACTTTCCCAGTAAATGTATACCCTTCACCACCTTGTCTTCGTGTGGTGGCTTACGTTCACCTTGGCCTTCATTCACTTTTAAGGACACTACTCCAGCCACACTCAATTGCCTTCAGTTTTACGGCCTTTGCATGGAACTTCGCTGTAGCACCTTCGTGTGCACTTACGGATCTCAGACTGAGCATGGTGTCTGGTGTTCCTCCATAATAGGCACCAACATTTTTTGGTATTGGTTTCCGAACACCGCTGAGTATTTACAGCAGAGCTCTCCGCCCTGTATCAGGCCATGTAGTACATCTGCCTACACAGGCTTTTCAGTTGCATCATGTGCTTCAACTCTCTAAGTGCCCTTCAGAGCCAGTGTGTGCTGTACTTCATCCATCCCTTAGTGCAACAGGTCCAGGAAAGCTGTCACTTGCTCACTCTTGGTGGAGTAACTGTGAAGTTCATGCGGGTTCCTGCTCATGCTGGTCTGACAGGAAATGAGGCTGCTGATGCTGCTGCCGAGGCTGCAGTCCTCATACTTCAGCCCGCTATCTTGTACGTTTCCTCCGATGATCTCTGTGTTCCAGTCTGTCAACAGGTGGTGTCACTTTGGCATCACCACTGGTCCTCCCTTCATGGGAACAACTTCTGGGTTATTAAGCCTCCCCCAATGGCTTGGACGACCTCCTCTCGGCCCTCTCGCTGTGAGGAGATCATTTTAACTAGGTTGTGTAGTGGGCATTGGCTTTTTAGCCATCACCATTTGTTAAGTGGTGCTCCCCCACCACGTTGCACTCATGGCACTCAACCTGTCGGAATGCCCTTTTTATAACCACTTACATTCTCATTTGTGTTTGCTGTCTTAGTTATAGGCAGTTTTAGCATCGACGCATGGATCGTTGACCACATTTTACTTTTTATCTGTTGTAGCAATACAGCGAAGGCCATTTAAGTTTTCATTCTGGACCTCCATTTCACTAAGACATACTTTGTAGACCTTTCTCTATACCCCTGTTTTTAGCTGTCTTCTCTTCTGTCGATGATAGTTGTTTTTAACTCCACTCTTTGTCTTTGTGTTCTACAGTTCTGATGTGGGCTTGTATGACCCTAGTTGTTTTTGTGCCCTAAAACAGAAAACAATGCACATTTTCTGCAGATATGACTGTTACACTTATTTTTCTTTTTATGTATGTCTGGCTGTCTTTAAAGAAAGCTCATGTTCTGAAAGTTAAAGATTCATTGACTTCAGCTGGTTTTTGTTATTCTTAAATTTTTCCTGAGCTGCTTGTTTTGAGGATTAGTTTGGTGATTTGTTTCTGTAGTTTCATTTTTAGTTTTTATGTGTGCAAAAGTCGTATTATCAAACCAAGCGAGGTAGTGCAGTGCAGTGATTAGCACACTAGACTCACATTAAGGAGGATGACAGTTCAAACCCATTTTTGCCATCCTGATCGAGATTTCCATGCTTTCTCTAAAATCTCTTCAGGCAAATGCTGGGATGGTTCCTTTGAAAGGGCATGGCCGGCTTCTTTGACCCATCCTTCCTAAATGTAATGGGACTATTAACCTTCCTGTTTTGTCCCCTCGCCTAAATCAACCAACCAACCATCTTACCAAGGACAGTAAGATAAATACAGTTAATATACATAATGATCAGCCCTTTACAAAACACTCCAGGCATTTCACCTACACTGATAATATATCAGTGGCTGCCCAAGGGAAGATGTTTTAAGAGATGGAAGAAAAGTTGATTACATCATTGGATGTGCTTGGCCTTTACTATGAGTTCAATCAGCCAAAGCCAAATCCCAACAAGACACACCTAGTGAGATGGCACAATGGGTAGCACAGTGTACTCACATTTGGGTGGCTGATGGTTCAAACCCACATCCGGCCATCCATATTTAGGTTTTATGTGATTTCTCTGAATCATTCAGGCAAATGCCAGGATGGTTCCTTTGAAAGGGCACGAACAATTTCCTTCCCCATCCTTGACACAATCTGAGCTTGTGCTTCACCTCTGATGACCTCGATGTTGATGGCACTTAAACCCAGTCTTCCTTTCTTTCCAACAAGATTCAAGTGTGCGTATTTCACTGATTAAATATCGAAGTTCGGCACAATTGGATGTCACGTGACAAGGCAAATGAGTTCAGCATTGTTACATCTGTATATCGAGGTGCTAGTCTTGGACATACACTGTCTTTCAAGAAACATTTCCATAACAGAAGGCTGCAGGTCAGTGCAAGGAATAAGATTTCGAGGAAACTAGCCCTCGCACCCTGAAAACTTCTGCCCTTGCTTGGTGTATGTCAGCTGCAGATTACACCTTGCAGTCAGTCAGTCAGTCCGAATCTTGTCAGGATGTATGAAGTCATCTCAAGTTGACAAACTCTATCAAATTGTTGATATAGCTCCCTCCTCCCCCCCTCCCCCTCCTCCCACTGTCAGAAGGGATGTTGCTGCCAGTATGGAGAGGGTGAAGCAGATTAGTGATCCCCGTCATTCACTGTATGCTCATCAAGCTGTAATCTGTTGGCTGATCTAAAAAGAGCTTCATCACTTGGACTTGGTCACTAAAGGGAGCAACGGTGTGTAAGTACATCACCAGTTGGAAGAGTAAACTGCTGTTGGGTATCCCATTGAAGGAAGAACTAGCCCCAGGAAACTATATGCCCTACCCTGTTTGGATATCAATCAGTCACATTACGATGGATGTCCCCTGTTGCAAGACCAACATGCAAAAATGATGAGCATCCTTTCCACATAATGGAAAGGTGTCTTGCGAGTCTGGAACAACACAAGGTCATTTGCTTATATCCCCACTTCTGGAACACCCTGCACCACACAGGACTTGACAGAGGCAAATAACAGGGCCATTGGAATTGCTGCATTCTGGAAATGTTGACTAGACACGGGAATGAATGAATGAATGATGATGGATGATGTTTGCATTAGCAGACACATTCCCAGTAATAATACACAGTTTGTAGCATATAGTTGAAGTTTATGAATTGAATCCTTACCTTTAAAGCATTTCTCTCCCCCCCCCCCCCCCCCCCCCTCTCGAAATTATAATTATCTACAAGCTTCTGTTAATTCAGTAACACACTTTTGACTCTGCCACACACATCCATTTGTTTTATGTATCACCCTACCAATTTCCTTTTTGTGTCTAGCTGTTATTTTTAATTTAAGTATTCTGTAAATCCCTTGAAATTTTGTGTAAGCATTGAATGCCTATTTTATATGCAAATCCCATGTTCTGAATGTGTGTTGCTTGGTAAAATATAATTTTTTTAGCTTTTATTGAATTACTGTAATCAGAAAATTGTTTGTGAATGTTCTGCCATTCCGCCTTATGTATAATGTTGTGCTGCCTATGCATGCTGTATGTTCATGCTTCTGAATATAGATTCTTTTTTTTTCAGCTTATGATGCAGTGTATTATTCTGAGTAGTTGCTAGTTTTATTCAGCAATGAATGAGTTTATAATGTGTTATTAGTAATTTGCAATGTGGCATTATGTTTTTTATTTTATTTTCTTCACTTTTTAAAATTTTTTCTGTGATTTGTGCAGAACATCCCTCCAGTACATAAAAAATGGACATAGATGTTTTCTACAGAATTGAAAGCACCTAGTTTGATAACACTGAAAATACTCACATGCATGGCTGTGGTGAAAGGTAGATGACATGTATTGGAAAATTAAAGAAACCCTTGGAGAAAGTCACACTGTTGATTGGAATATGCTCTTCAAGATTCTGATTTAAGCAGGGGGGGGGGAGGAGGGGAGTGAGAGTTATTCTACAAATTATGATTGTAAGTGTTGAAGGACAAGAAATGGAGGGGCATTATTTGAGGAGAAAGTGAAGCAGGGGTCTGGCCTGGCTCCAGAGTTATTCAATCCATATATAAACCAAGGAGAAAAAGAAAGTCCCTTCTGATAGTAATTGATTGGCCTAGAACTTTATATGAAAGTGAAGCCTGGACAATAAATAATAGAACTAGATGGGAAAAAAAGCTTTTGAACTCTATTGTTGCAGAAGAGTACTGAAGATTGAGTAGTTTGAATAATGAATGAAGAGATACTGAATTGAATCAGGAAGAAAATAAAAGTAAGGCACAAGTAGACTAAAAGAATGCTTTGGTTGACAGGATACATAATGGAGCATCAAGGAACAGTTCATTTTGTAGTTGAGAGAAAAGGAGAGTAGGCTAAAATTGCAGACAAAGATCAAAGCTTGGTTACAGCAAACAGCTTCATGTGAATGCAGTCTGCAGTTATAGAGAGGTGAAGAGACTTGCGTAGGGTAAACTAGTGCAGAGAGCTACATTAAATCAATCTTTGGTGTTGAAAAACACACAACAGCAACAAAAACATGATGATCAGTTCAGCAGCTCTTTTTGTATGCAGACTGAAGTGGAGCACATCTTGATACACTTTTGTCTTTCCTTCTATATTGCTAATTAAATATGAGTGATATAAAACTATCCTATCATTCTTGTGTTTCTCCTGTGGGTTCATAGACTCTCTGTAATATTGCATAGTATTATAGATGAAAGTGAACATTAAGATCGTTGACATCATTGGCCTTACCGAGGTGGGTAAAAGTTCAACAAATTCAAAATTCTCATCTAAGAAATGAGTATATTTTGCAAATTACGCAGCTGATTTAATATGATTCATTAAAATAACAACTTCATGTTAGACATGATTAAAACCAGTAAAGGTAACAGCAAAGTTGGGGAACACTTCTGAAACAGGAGTCAGTTCATGTAAGCACTGTAACCAGTCAAGAATTTACATAATAGTGTGCTGCAAAATTACTCTGACTACTCTGAATAACATAGTGAATACCATTTGGGTAAAGAGAAGCCAGAAATATAAGCCCTTATTCTCAAGAGGCAGTTGTTCAACAAATCAAATGCAGACTTTTAAAAAAATACATTAATCAAAAGAAATGTAAACAGTGGGACTGACCCATACATTTATCGAGTACAAATAAGGTACATTTTATCACTTTCAACAAAAAGTCTCTCAGGAGATGTGTGTCCATCTTTTGCGCTGAATGGTAATGTAGTTACAATATAATTTTTACTTATCATCATATTAGGTAATTTGGGATAGCCCCATCATCAAATCTCTGGTACGAAATATACAACATAAGACAAGATATTTAAAGACACACTTTACGACAATGCAGTGAAGCTGACAAATGTACCCGTTAAACTCAGTACAAAACACCCTGTTGCCTCCTACTCCATTCCAAAACACTATCAGTGCCCACACTGACGCAAGCAGTTTGGCTGATACTTGGCATTAGTGACAATATACCTGAGACAACAACCAAACTTTTGTATGATGACACTTATTAAAATAAGTATTATTTAACTGATTTAGGAGTAAAGGAGACCACTCACAGCGGAAGCATTGAGATCTCAGCAGGCACACGTGAAAGGTAAAGAAATAAAATTTTATAGCTTTCAGAATCAATCCTTTGTCTAGCCAGATTACTCCCTCTCCCTCCCTTTCTCTCTCTCTCTCTCTCTCTCTCTCTCTCTCTCTCTCTCTCGCCCCCCTATCTCCCTTGCCCCCCTCCCCTCCCCCCCCACCTATCTCTCTCTGTGCCCCTGCATTGTGGTGGCTGGAAACACGATGCTGTATTGCATTTTGGTATGTGGTATAGGATGGGGTAGTGGTTGTGTTGGGTGGTGCTGGTAGAAGGAGAGGGAGGGAGGAGGTAGAAAGAGCAGTTGACGGGTGGGTAGCTAGCAGCTCAGAGGGAGCAGTAGGTTTGCTAACTAGTTAGGTGCTAAGCATGTGATGCACAGGTGCCAGAGATGGTGTGGTGCAGTTTACAATGAAGATGACATTGATTCGGAGGGGATGACAGGACAGAAGAAGGGAACTGTTGGTTGGAGGATGTGGGGACTGTGGGGTATTGGTAATTGTGGCCAGGATGGTTATGAGAGTGAAGGATGTGTCGCAAGGATAATTCCCATCTGCGTAGTTCAGAAATACTGGTGTTTGAGGGAAGGAGTCAGATGGCCCAGGTTGTGAAGTGGTCATTGAAATTGAGCATGTTGTGCTCAGCTGCGTGTTGTGCCTCTGGGTGGTTAACTTCATTCTTTGTCATGGTTTTGGAAGTGATCATTCCTTCTGGTGGTCAGCTAATTATTGTCATATTGATATAAAAAGCTGTGCAGTGAATACAGTTGAGTTGTTATGTGAGGGCTGTTCAAAAAGTACCAATCTATCCTTACTGAGGTACAATTGTTTGACACAAGTCACCTTTTGAGTAGTCATCTTCAGCTTCTACACACCCCTCACAACGTTGCTGTCACTGCTGGAAGTAGGACTGTTGATACTTTTAAAAATATCAGGAATATCCAATACATTGATATTTTAAAAAAAATATTATTGGCTCTCAAAAACTGGAAAAAAATCAATATATTGACTGAAAAAGTATCTGTTTACCTGCCTGTAAAAATATCTGCTGCACATTGTAAATGTAATGCCAATTTTAGATTTGTATATTTAAGTATTGATTTTTTATTAGACATTTTGAACATCATCAAGCTAGCAGGCTGCCTATCCCCTTTGGAGCAAGAATTGAAGGGAAAATGATGCATGTTCACGCTTGGCAATGACCATTTTTCTAACAGTGATAGCAGCATGTAAGTGGTACAATAAATGGTGTCCGATGGGTCCGTCATTCAGTTTCGTCACGTATCAGATTTGTTGGGAGCACTTCATATCGACTTCTCTGTTTTTTTCATTTTTGCAAATGCCAGTGACTTAGCAGTTGTAATGTCAAAATTGCATGGTGGAGCTAAATGTTGCAGCTTCTGTTGGTAGCACTGATATCCAATTATGTCAGCATTTCTCCTCACACTTCTGTACCCACCCATAGACCAATCTTGTCATTTAGATTTTTGTTCATCATTTTCAAGTTGCGCTAAAAATTGTATTTTAATGCAACTGGTGTACTATTTTTTCACATCGGAAATCTTGTTACCCCATGTACACCCCCCCCACCCCCTCCCCGATGCAAAATGGGACTTCTTTCGTTCCACATATACTTGCTTCACACAGTGAAAGTAAAATTGTATTCTACCAAAATTCAAAAAGCACAACTTCCAGTATTTACCAAAAATTGGGAAAAAATAAAAATAAAAATATGAGCACTCAATATTGCCATTTTTTATATCAATATATCAGGGAAGGAAATATCTCTGCTATATATCGATGTCATTTTGAAGAATACCGGTATTTTATCAACAACCCTATTTCCCACACAAAGTAATCGCATACTGATGGATCCAGTGACCTGGGTGGTCAGCTAGGGCCGTGACCAGACTGACCTCTGTTAACAACTCTGTTATGCGTGAAGATTGTGTAAAGGTCACCACAGTCCTTAAATGGTCAGTAACAACCTCATTTGTGGATATTGATGGTCGAGCAGAATGTACTTCCCTCTTTATTGATGAGTGGCCATCTTTGAAGTGGTTTTACAGGTCCTTTACCTGTATGGTACCCATTGCTTCATCCCCAAACACTTGTCGAATGTTGTGGATTGCTTCAGTCTGAGTATTGCCAAGTTTAAAACAAAATTTGATGCAATAACATTGTTCCTTTTTTTCCCCACAACATAAAATTCAGTGATTACAACTTACACATGTTCAGTTGTCCATGGCTAGCCAGTGACTGGTTGTTTCCACACTCATTAAAAAAATCAGGTATGCGCACCACATATCCCCTCAAACATAAAGTATACCCACACACTGATACCATTATTTATTTCAGCAATAAAAAATAAGTCTGGTACTTTATTAATAGACCTTATCTGACAAGGTAGGATAAGCGTGTGACAGGACTGGAAAAGAAAGTGCTGAGTGGTTGGACTGTCCAGATCTTTCACATGAGTCTTTCACAGAGATAATATCCCTGTGGCAAGGGGTTGGAAAAGGGAGTGGCCAAGGATGGACCAGGATGGTTGTGTAGGTTGGGTGGGTGAAGGGAACCCACTTTAGGATGGGTGGAGAGGATATTCCATTGCCCTCGCAATCTACACAACATCCTGGTCCAATCCTGTGTCACTCCAAACCCATTGTCACATGAATCTTTTCTATGGAAGATTCAGGTGCAAGATCTGGCCAAACTACCCACCCAGCACTTCCTGCTGCAGTCCTGTCACAGGCTTATCCTACCCTGTTAAAGGTAGGGTCACCTGTGAAAGCAGCCATGCCATACACCAACTCATCTGTAATCACTAAACAGATATTTGTGTTGGTATGACAACCAACCAGCTGTCCACCAGAGTGAATGGCTACTGCCAAACCGTGGCAAAGAACAGAGTTGACCACCCAGTGGCACAGCAAGTAGCTGAGCATAATGTACTCGATTTCAGTGAATGCTTTACATCTGGATCATCTGAATCCTTTCCACCACCACCACCACCACCACCACCACCACCACCACCAGCAGCAGCTTTTCTGAACTATACAGATCAGAGTTACCCTTGCAACACATCCTTTCCAGTCATAACCATCCTGGCGTCAATGTCCATTAACCTATTGTCCCAACACCCTCTGCCCCACAGTCCCTTCTTCCTCTGTCCTGTCATTCCCTCCCAGTCCACATCACCTTCATTGTGCACTGCACCACACCAGCCTTGGAATTATGCAGTTTGGGCCAAGCGCATGCATCTGCCGTCCTCCTCTCTTGCATTCATAGCAAACAAAGCCGCTGTCTCCTTCTGAGCCACCCCGACACAATTCCCACCCACCCTAGTCCACATGCAGGAATGCAAACTCTAGTCCACATGTGTGTGTGTGTGTGTGTGTGTGTGTGTGTGTGTGTGTGTGTGTGTGTGTGTGTGTGTGTGTGTGTGTCAAAAGGGGGGGGGGGTACCTGTTGACTACTGAAGACTTCTGCTATTCGGTGAGTGGTCTCCATACTCCTAAATTATTTACATTCCGCCAGAACTTTCTTACTATATTTTTCAGGCTACTATATTATGAATGTGGGAAGTAACACTAATTGAAATTAAGTTCAGCCAAAACGTTTTAAAACTAATTTTGCTTGACACATTGAAACTTTAAATAGCTCAGTAAACGTAAACCTTAACAATATGGAAGGAAGGATCATGGACACTTTCTATATGTACAAGGAACCATTGTTAGTTATGGTCTAGTAATGGGTAATTCTTGTAACATTGAGATCAGCCATTACAATTGCACAGTAAAAATTGTCAGTAATTACAGTTACAAATTTCTCCCAACAAGACCATAGGTGCAATGCTTTAAGCTGCTCGATTTAAACCTAGAGTAGAGTACCTATATGCTATTGTTCAATATGTCTTAATTTCAACCAACTGTTTAAAACTGTAATACATGACAGTCAAAATGTCAACAACCTATTAAAAACAGTAGTTGCTGACATTTAAAACAAGAAAAAGATGAAAATAGAAATTTTAAAACTTAAAATAGGAAGGAAGCAAGGTAAAATTGTTTTTAACTTTTTTTTTTTTTACTGTCACATACTATTTATTGTACGTGTGTGGCATCCTATTGGTTAATGTAAATGCAGTGACTGGCTTTTGATGTTTTTGTGGTATTATGCAATGACTGATGACCATGGTGTTAAGAATGTAAATTCTTACTAACAATAAGTTTCTATTTTTTCTTTTATTGTGATAAATGCCCTTTCTCTCTTCCCTTCCACATTTTTAAAAGTTTTATTTTTGATCTCTTGTTATTTTCACTGTATGGAATATTGTTCTCATCAGGTTTGTTGAAATTTTGTCTGTTATGTTCTATTTTTGAAAAAAAAAACCAGTTTAATCTTGTGTACTACATTTTTTAAATAATTGGTTGAAATTGACATTTTGAACAGTATCATATAGGCACTGTACTTCTAGGTTTAATACCAGCAGCTGAATGAACGGCAGCTGTGGCCTTGATGGTAGGAATTTGTAACAGCAATTAAAGACAATTTTTACAGTTTAGTTGCAATGACTGATCTTGGTATTACAAGCATTACATTGTAGTGTTTTCTTCTAATTGTAATAAGCATTCCTGCTCCATTCGTTCTGTATTTTTACAGTTTGTATTTATTGAGCTATTTGTAATTATGATCTACAATGTAACAGTGCTTTCAAAACATGGAGCTGAAATTTATGTACTGAGCTAATCTTCATTTACTATGCCAAAATCAAGCAACATGGAATGTCACAGCTGTGACCTTAGTACAGTGTGATTCTTTTATTAACAAAAATTAATATGTATGTCATTTAAATAATACATGTTTCAATAAGTATTGTAATATAACAATTTGCGTGTTGTTATAGATATGTGTCACTAGTACCACTTACTGGCTGCATTGTTTACTTCTTTGTGCCATATTGAGCTGCTAGGGTACTGGTGTCATTTCGGAATGGAGTAAAAGGTGATGAGTACTTTGTATTGACTTTTATGGGTATGTTTGTCAACTCCATTGCATTTTTTAATGTGTGTCTTTAAATAGGTTGTCTTATATTGCATATTTCATGGCACAGACCTGATGATGGGGTTATGAAACTCTGGCAATTTTTGTTGATGTGAAAAATGTCAAGCTGCACCATAGTTTGGACTCTGCTTTAAACTGTAGGCCTTGCTGTAACTAGCTGAGTCAGTCAGTTCAGTTCAAAGATAGGAAGGAAGGCAGTGGCACACCAGCTCCAATAGGATCATGCCTAGTAGAGCACTGTGGTGTTCAAAACAGTTTTGAGATTGATGACTAACCTTTATTTATTTTATTTATTTATTGTTCCGTGGGACCAAATTAAGGAGAAGTCTCCATGGTCATGGAACAAGTCAATACATGAAATTATAACACGATATTAGAAACAGATAAAATGAAATATAAAAAACATATTCAGTTGACAAGTAAGTTTAAATAAAGAAAATCAACAATGTAACACAGGAATTTGCTTAATTTTTTAGATCTTCCAAGAGCTCCTCGACAGAATAGAAGGAGTGAGCCATGAGGAAACTCTTCAGTTTAGACTTAAAAGTGTTTGGGCTACTGCTAAGATTTCTGAGTTCTTGTGGTAGCTTATTGAAAATGGATGCAGCAGAATACTGCACTCCTTTCTGCACAAGAGTCAAGGAAGTGCATTCCACATGCAGATTGGATTTCTGCCTAGTATTAACTGAGTGAAATCTGCAAACTCTTGCGAATAGCCTAATATTGCAAACAACAAACGACATTAAAGAAAATATATACTGTGAGGGCAATGTCAGAATTGCCAGACTATTGAATAGGGGTCGACAAGAGGTTCTTGAACTTACACCACATATAGCTCGAACAGTCCGTTTTTGAGCCAAAAATACCCTTTTTGAACCAGAAGAATTACCCCAAAAAATAATACCATACGACATAAGCGTATGAAAATATGCGAGGTAGACTACTTTTCGTGTTGAAGTGTCACTTATTTCAGATACTGTTCTAATGGTAAATAAAGCAGCATTTAATTTCTGAACAAGATCCTGGACATGGGCTTTCCACAACAGCTTACTATCTATCCGAACGGCTAGGAACTTGAACTGTTCCGTCTCGCTTATAATATGCCCATTCTGTCTGATCAAAATATCGGTTCTTGTTGAATTGTGAACATCACTACCACTGTCAATATTACGGAGAATTACCTTCTGCTTTCTGTTCTTAAAGTAAGAGGTGAACCAGTTGTAAGCTACTCCCCTTACTCCATAATGGTCCAACTTCTGCAGTAATATTTTGTGGTCAACACAGTCAAAAGCCTTCATTAAATCAAAGAAAACTCCTAGCGTTCGCAACCTTTTATTTAATCTGTCCAAATCTTCACAGAGAAAAGAGACTATAGCATTTTCAGTTGTTAAACCATTTCTAAAACCAAACTGAACATTTGACAGCAAATTATGTGAATTTAAATGCTCCAGTAACCTTGTATATACAACCTTCTCGATAACTTTAGCAAACACCGATGGCATAGAAATAGGTCTATAATTGTCAACATTATCCCTGTCTCCCTTTCTATAAAGTGGCTTCACTACCGAGTAATCGGTCAGAAAACCGACCACTCCTAAAGGAAAAGTTACAGATATGGCTAAGTACTGGGCTAACATACGTATTACAATACTTCAGTATTCTGCTAGATACCCCGTCATATCCATGAGAGTTCTTGGTCTTTAGTGATTTAATTATTAACTCAATCTCCCTCTTTATCAGTATCATGGAGGAGCATTTCAGGTATCCGTCTCGGAACACTTTTTTCTAAGAGCGCTATTGATTCCCTGTTGGGACTAGGTTTCTATTTAGTTCACCTGCTATATTCAGAAAGTGATTATTAATTACTGTACACATATGCGACTTATCAGTAACACGGACATTCCCACTACGATTTGATTCTATATCCTCGACCTGTCTCTGTAGACTAGCCGCTTCCTTTACGACTGACCATATGGTTTTGATTTTATCCTGAGACTTAGTTATTCTCTCTGCATACCACATACTTTTTTCCTTCCTAATGACATTTTTAAGCACCTTACAATACCGTTTGTAATGGGCTGCTGCATTTAGATTGTGACTGTTTCTAACGTATTGATATAATTGCCACTTCGTTCTACAAGATATTCTTATCCCTCTAGTCAGCCACCCAGGCTGCCTGTTTGTGCTAGTACCCTGTTTTGAACGTTCTAACGGAAAGCAACTTTCAAAGAGCACATGAAAAGTCTTGAGGAAAGCATTATATTTATCGTCTACTGTATCAGCACTATAAACATCTTGCCACTCTTGTTCCTTGATAAGGTTTACAAAAGTCTTTACAGCAACTGGATCAGCTTTCCTAAACAGCTGATGACTATATTTAACGCGTGTTGCAGCACAAAAATCTTTTAGAGTTAAAATTTGTGCATCATGATCTGAAAGGCCATTCACCTTCTTGCTAACCGAATGCCCTTCTAGTAATGAGGAATGAACAAAAATATTGCCTATGATTGTTCTACTGTTCCCTTGCACTCTCGTTGGAAAGAATACGGTTTGCATAAGATTATATGAATTAAGGAGGTCTACCAGCATCCTCTTCCTCGCACAATCACTTATACAATTAATATTGAAGTCACCTCATATAACTAACTTTTTGTATTTCCTATAAAGTGAACCAAGAACCTCCTCTAGCTTTAGCAAAAATGTTGTGAAATCGGAGTCTGGGGATCTATAAATAACAACAGTTAGAAGTTTAGCTCCATTAAATTTAACCACACCTGCACAACATTCAAACACCTTTTCAGTGCAGTACTTTGAAACATCAATTGACTCAAATGGGATTCCGTTTTGCACATGCATGGCGACTCCCTCACACCGCAAAGAGCTCCTCGAAAAGCTGCCAGCCAACCTGTATCCTGGTAAAGGAAGCCTCTGAATTATCTCCTTATTTAAGAAGTGTTCAGATACACCAATAATTTCAGAGTCAACATCTGTAAGCAATTCACTAACTTTATCTCTAATACCTTGTATATTTTGATGAAATATACTAATTCCCTCATTACTCGGATACCTAAGCTTTGTCAAAAGTGGTTCCTTTGTTAGAGAGACTTCCCTTAAGCAGGAATACCTATCAGCTGACTTCAACCTAAAAAGAATACAGCTCTAACACCCACTACTGCAGGAATTTTCCCATGAGTGATCCCACCAACCCCACCTATGCTGTCACCTATAAGGTTTGCCAACCTCCCCTTTCCATACCTGTTGAGGTGCAGGCCATGTCTAGTGAAACCCATCCTGCTGATAGATTCCGACACCACTGAAATGTTACTCATGCCTTCCGTCATCAGTGCACCCCCAAGTCTCATGTTATTACACCTGACGGATGTATTAAGATGAGGCCAATCGTGAAGTTCCACGAAGTGCACATTCGTGTTGCCAGTCTGAGTGGCTATCTTTTCCAGGTCACCATCTGTGTCATACTCCCCATCCCTATCAACACTATTACCAGCCCCACCCACAATCACTACCTGATCCTCTTTAGTAAAATCCCCACATACCCCCTATGTTAACTGTCACCTGAGCCAAACCTGCATTAGGCTTCACAGTGCTGTTGACTTGGTACTCACTCCCCAGAACTTCCTGCAACTGCTGGCCTACACCTCTGCCATGAGAACTACCTAACAGCAGAACCTTCTTCTTCCTCTTCAACTTTGCAACTGTTCTAGCCACCGTAACTACTGAGGTCTTCTGCATACTTCCTACATCTATAGCTACTAGAGATTCCTCTCCACTAGACTCTGACAGTTGGTCATATCTATGACAAACACCAATAGTAAAACTATCTGAAAATCTCCTTCTCCTAGCAGATCTCTTGCCAACAGCCAGCTCCCATTCCCCAACCCCCTTCTCCCTCCTCATCCTATCTAGCTCCTCCTGTGCATTTTGCAACTGCATCTGAAGGGCACAGATCTTATGCTCCTGCTCTTCTATCAACTTACTCTTGCTACATAACCTACAGTTCCAGGAGAGGATCTCACCAGAATGCCTACTGGCTTCCCCACTACATTCCCCCCAGTGAAAATACTTCGAACAAGTCTCACACCGCAATCCACTACTCACGAACCTACGGCAAAGCCCACACTTCTCACTCATGGTAAAATTTTACTTTTTTTAAGTTCCGCTACTACAATAAGATGTTAAAACTTGACTACAATAATCACAAACTTACTCTACAAGGGAAGTAACTTCTATTATTAACAGTATTAATAAACAACAAATGGGAATATAACAAATGACTAATACAGAAAGAGAATCAAACGTCTAATGACACAGTAACGAAGCTGAAAACAGTTCCCAAAAGGTTCTTCTGAAATTATTTCACCAGAAAAAAACACCGGTTGAAGACTACTAAAGTTCCTAAATAAACCACTATACACAAACAATTAATCAGTACTTAGCTTTCGATGCGCCGCTACAGCTGCAACTGGTCAGTGCGGAATGTAAACACAGCTAAGAGGTTACGTTGCTTGATACGAAACACTCACAAATATCACGTCACAACACAAGAAAGGCAGAGGCGAACGAAGAAACCACAAATATGTTACTTATATAGTAAATATTATCAGAAAAACCATTAAAATATGTATCTGAAACGTAAAAATATATAAAAACTTAGAGAGCTATCTCACACGCAGTCACTTGCTTATGACATCACACCAAAGACCCTTTTTTACCCCAATTAGTACTGTCCCATTGATTGATGAATGAGAGATGTCTGGAATCAACACGTGATACGATTGGAATGAGCCTCATATTTCAACACCGAATTTTTTGCCCTGGTGAATACATTCCTTTTCAGTGTTGGTAACAAACTTTTTTATTTCAGTGCTTTTATAATTGATGGCTGCTTGGCGGTTCTTCATATCAAGAAATTTAATATGTGTACTCAAGTCAGGTAACTTACTATTTGTTTCTCACATTTCTCCTTAGCACTGACGCCAGTACCTTCACGACAACTACTACAGCAGCAACAAGTGGGGGTTACAGCTCCAGTTCAGATTACAGTCAGTACTATGACCCATCATATTGGCAGAATTATTCTGCATGGCAAGGATATTACGACACAAGTACTGATCCAGCAGCTACTGCATCAGCACATGCGCAAGCCTCCCATGATTACTATCAGAGTATGAGTGCGTACTCCAGTGCACCGGTAGTGGAAGATACTACAAACCATGAGGATGACCTTGAGCTTATTGGTAGGTAGACTGGAGATCTAGTAGCACAAAATGAAGTGCTATAACCAGTTTGTTTAGTTGATAACGACTGTTTCAGGTGTGTGGTTATAATATGATAGTTCTTTTAGCTTTTACAGTTTTATAAATTAGACAATTATCTTTTAATTTTGGCTCATTTTAAAATAATATGCAGTGTTTTCCATTCACATAGTGCTGCTATAATCATTTCTAAAGTTAATAGTGTACATATGGCTTCAATGTTAATATTATTATTTCTCTGTGCACTTGCTCCATATTCCAGTCCTTTTATAGATTTGCCGAACATGCTCTACATTTGGATTATGCATTCAGTAGATTAATTGTGACTAGATAATTTGCATATGATAACAGACGTTAACAGATGTGTTTGCTTAACTGGATTTAGCTTTCATTCAAGACACTATGATGTCTTTCTTACTGTGTAAGAGGCACACTTTTTTTAAACAAAAAAATGCCAGGCATATTACACCACTTTTTATGCCTATATGGTGAAGTTCTTTAAAGTGGTGATAGAAAAGTGTTCCAAGATAGCAACTTGTCATTAGTGAAAATTTCTCTCTGAAAAATGGATATGTATTTGTGGGGAGAAAAAAGTCAGCTATTTGTGCCCCCCCCCCCCCCCCCCAGCAACATCATTGGGATCTAAAGTTCCTAACCTATTTTATCATATCTTTCTCACATGCAGCCACGATTTTCTTCAGATTTCTAATACAAGCAATTTTCATTTCTCACACTGAAAGAATTTTAAATTTGTCATGGCAGTGATGGTAAGCTGGTAATGAGAGAAGAAATGTGAAACTATATTTGGGGAGATTGTGAAGGTAGTAGAGAGCTTGTGTTTGTTTAGCATAAATATTCTAATGGGTCATTCCATGCCAAGTGGTCTAGAGATTCCCACATGACCATCACAGATTTTGATGAAATTTTGTATGAACAGTTGCACTTTGTTTGACCCCAGAGCACAGCTATCAACAGTGCAAGCATGTTTTTGGCAACTTCGAGACATAATATCACAGCAATATTTTCTTGAAACAAATTGAACTAGGACATCTTGTACAACTTTTTGCGCCTGCTTAAGGAAAATAATTAAAAAAAAAAGTTTTCTGAGAGAGTTGCCTGTGGGTAATTTGAAACAAATTTAGCTTTAATAATAATAAAAAAAAGAAATGCGAAGATTAGCTTTTTATATCTCCGGAAGTAATTGTGACATACATTTGAAACTTAACAAATAACAACTTATCAATACAAGGTCTTCTCCTGCAGCTTACCAATAAAATGCCAAAAATGGCTACTTTTGGCCCAGTTTTACAGGAAAGAATAGTCTGCAACCTCTTTAACTCTTTTCATTAGAAAGACCTTGTTATAAACCATTTAAAAAACTGTATTTGGTTTTGCAATGGGAGCATATAAGGCCCTAGAAACGACAAGGTGGAAGTGCATTGAAAATGGGCCTGCTTAAGGAAAATAATAAAAAAAAAAGTTTTCTGAGAGAGTTGCCTATGGGTAATTTGAAACAAATTTAGCTTTAATAATAATAAAAAAAAGAAATGCGAAGATTAGCTTTTTATATCTCCGGAAGTAATTGTGACATACATTTGAAACTTAACAAATAACAACTTATCAATACAAGGTCTTCTCCTGCAGCTTACCAATAAAATGCCAAAAATGGCTACTTTTGGCCCAGTTTTACAGGAAAGAATAGTCTGCAACCTCTTTAACTCTTTTCATTAGAAAGACCTTGTTATAAACCATTTAAAAAACTGTATTTGGTTTTGCAGTGGGAGCATATAAGGCCCTAGAAACGACAAGGTGGAAGTGCATTGAAAATGGGCCAGTGTTCCATGGGTACTCAAATTAAATTTTACATCTTTTATTATGTTCTGTTATTGGTTGGTACTCTCTAGGGAAATCAGTCAACAGTCTTAATGACTAGGCAATAAGATAAAGTCCAAATAGCTCGAAAAACTTAAAAAAGGGGACGTCTCTTGTCACAAATTATCATGACATATTTTGGTTTGTTTTTCTGCCATAGCTACAGAGTCCAAATGGTTATAAACTCCACAATTTAACTGTGTATTGAAAAGGCTGTGGAGATAATGGTAGTCAACTGTTGCATAACAACTGTAGTGCACATCATATAAATAGCCAGCAGGTTTTGCACCACTGCCACATTGTGTAAATTTTCATGAAGTACACGCCAATCATCCTCATATTTTTTGGAGTGGATTCATGTAATAGAGATGTATTAGTATTGTGTAATGCTATAGATGTAGCTTAACTCGGGTTTAAGGAATAGCATATTTTGTGCTAGAGTAATTTGTGATTAATGTGTAGACATAAAAGATGTACAAATAATTTGGTATGGTGCATGGTGGCTGAAACACCGCTGGTTCATTTTAAAATGAGAAAACTTGCATACCCAAAGCCATAGGGGCCACACCCGATAGCTGTGCCAAAGCAGCCACAGGTTCCCAAACCGGGTAAGTTTTCCTTATTTGCAGTTTTTTCTGACTCAAACTCATTTCCTAATCAATAGGACTTTGATATAATCCTCTACAGAGAATACCAAGCAGTTGTAGAACATAATAAAAGATGTCAGATTTAATTTGAGTACCTGTGGAACATAGGCCCATTTCCAATGCACCTCCAATTTGTCACCTTTCTAGGGCCTTAAATGCACCCATTGCAAAACCAAATATAGTTCTATAGGTGGTTTAGAACATGGTCTTTCTAATGAAAATGGTTTAAGAAGAGAGTGCAGAAGATTTGTTTTCTAGGCCAAAAATAGCAATTTTAGCATTTTCTTTTTAGAAAAACCATCAACTTTGTCCTCAATTTGTAAACTATTGGAAAGCAGCGGGAGAAGGAAATTTTATATTCTAAGACCTTGTGTTGGAAAGTTGTTATGTGCCAAGTTTCAGCTGTATCCTGCAATTACTTCTGGAGATACATAAAGCTAAACATTGCTTCTCTCTCTCTCTCTCTCTCTCTCTCTCTCTCTCTCTCTCTCTCTCTCTCAAGCAATTAGTTTTTTGACCAACGTTGTTTTAAATTATCCATATAGAAATTTCTCATGAAATCTTTTATTATTATTATTATTATTATTATTATTATTATTATTATTATTATTCTGTAGGGAGCACAAAAGACAAAAAGCTGTACTAGATGAGGTAGTTATGTTTCTTTCAAAAAAAATATTACTGGAGATATGTCTCAAAATTGCCAAAAACTCACAGGCGCACTGTTGATAGCTATGTTATGGGATCAGACAAATGACTATATTTATGCAAGTATTAAATTGGCAAGAGTAAACTTGTACCGATATTCATTGGGAATTTGTGCAAATTTTCACACAAAATTTCATGAAAATCCCGGATGGTGATGCAGGAATGTTATATGAAATTAGCATGGAATGGCCCTTTTGTGCGTGAGTAAATAGGAAGATTAAAATATTAAAGTGTGAGGGAGGCAGTAGAGCTTCTCCTCCTCTTTTTCAAACAGCTGTCCTACAGTATGTGAATTACTGCATTCCACCCCCCCCCCCCCCCCCCAATCTCCCCCCTGCCCCACTGTTTGTAAGACAGGGAGTATACGCCCCAGGAAATCTGGGAAAAACATGGGAATTTTTTCATCTAGGAAATAACTGGGATGTTTTTAGAATTTTGGTAATTTTCCATTGTTTTAGTAAAGTTCTGTAATATTGACTAGTAGGATCTCGTACTCTAACGAAGTATTATACTTTAGTCCACTGCTGCAGAATAAGCAGTATAATATAAACAAGAAAATAACACCAGAATGAAACATAAGTTGCAAAGAAAAGGCCTTATTTACAAGAAAAGTACAGTGCACACACAGATGTCTGCAGACAGCAGAATGTGCCAAAGGCTTTAGAACAAAAACTATTCAATACTTCCCACCAACAAACTGCTTTTGATGAGTGTGACATCATAATAGTTTATATTTCTAGCAAGTCTCATGAAAATATTATGAATGGTGGTTTGAGAAGTGCAACTTTCAGACTAAATTTCCTTTTACGTAAGATGAATTATGTTAAGTATGAGAGTGTGTGATAAATTTTGTAAATCATGGAGTGTTTGATTCTCATTCAAAACTTTTATAGTTTGAAGACCACCCACTTAGAAAAATTTCAGGTCCAGAACCAGCCATTTAACCCATTATTTAAAATTTTACTGGCACACTTGTGTTTGACATATATTAAGGAACAACACAAGCGAAGAAAGACCAAGCTTTAGTGTTAGTTTTTCATATAAGGGTGAGTCAAATGAAAATGTTAAATACTTTTTTAAATATAATTTACTGTGCAGAAGTGGTACAAAGCTGTATCACTTTTCAACATAATCTCCCCCGTGGTCAATGCTTACAAAGTGCATAAATTCCTTTAGAAAAAAATTCTTTTGGTAGTCCGCACAACCACTCGTATACTGCGTGGCATACCTCTTCATCAGAATATAACTTCTTTCCTCCCATTGTGTCTTTGAGTGGTCCAAACATATGGAAATCGCTGCAGTGTCATTCAGTGTCACTCGGCGGTTTTGCTTCACTATGGCTTCAACTGCTGCAATGTTCTGTGGAATCACAACTCATGCCTGACCTAGATGAGGAGCATCTTCCACTGAAGTTACACCATTTGTGAACTTCTTACTCCATTCGTAGACTTGCTGCTGTGACAAACATGCATCACTGTACTGAACCTTCATTCATTGATGAATTTCTATAGGTTTCACCCCTTCACTATGCAAAAACCGAATAACAGAACGCTGTTCTTCCCTGGTGCAAGTCACAAGTGGGACGGCCATCTTTATACTGATACTGTGACGGTATGTGTGCATCTGCACTATGCTGCCACCTACAGGTCATTCTGCACACTGTTTGTAGCACTCTTACCAATTTACAGGATAATGGTGCAAAATTTCGATTTGTTATTACAAATTTAAGGTTTTCATTTGACCCAACCTCATATTTATTTTAGTTCTTTCATAGATAACAAATTGTGCATAAAAGATGGCAATAAGTATAATTATCCTTCAGAAGTCTTTGGTGTGTTTGTGCTTGGGCCCCAGCATTTGCAGCACCTTTTCCCTGCTATGCTGCGTGTCTATCGTCCAGCTATCCTTTTTCTCTTCCCATGGGGAACATGTCCGGCATTTTTTTAGGAATGTGTTCTTAATTTTCTGTAGCCAGATGTCAGAATAATCCCAGTACCGTTTCTTTCTTTCTTTCTTTCTTTCTTTCTTTCTTCATTCTCCATCTCCTACCCTTCCTCTGCTGCAGAGTTTGAGGTTCTTCTTTGTTTCTCCTTCCTCCCTGCATGCTCTTGAAGGCTGGCCCATGCATCTGACATGTAAAAGGTGCCTGGGTATCGTGTAATTCCCAACCCTTGGTTGACTGGTAGGTTTCACATGTACACCTGGTACAGGCCAAGCCTATGGAGGGGTGATTGCCTGAGCTGTTATTTTCCAAAATTGCCAGTTAGTCCCTCTGTCAGGAGTTTGGGAGGTGTGACATGAGGTGTGAACAATCGCCTAAAGCGAAAGAGATCCCCTCTGAGGCGGGGGGGGGGGGGGGGGGCAGTTGGAAGGAGCTCTCCATCACAGACGCTGGCAATCATAGGGAATTTTCTTGCAATGGGCCAGTCACCAACTCAGTCTTACTAAACGTAAATGGAATGAGGTTAAAGATTCCAAGACTCTCCCAGCTACACCTCAGTTCCTCATGGTATTCAGAAAGGTTTTGATGCAGTTGCTGGCACTGTGAAATCCTGCTCTCATTTATGCAATGACACTTTGCTTCTGGAGACTTAATTGTGATTCTCAAGCAAAGCCTGTAGCTTCACTCCTCCATGGCTATCCTGTTTGTGTCAGGTCCATTGATTGCTGAATTCTTCATGTTATTTACAATAGACTGCTCGATGGCCTGACCTTGGGAGAAATCCAAACTTACTTCTCTGGTTAGAGGGGTCATTGCAGTCCATCAGGTGATAAAAAAGTTTGATGCATCCTTCGTGCCTACACGCACGCTTTCTCATGTCGGATAGAGTAGTGCCTCCATCAAAGATCAGAGCCGGTGGCTATGGAGTCATCATGGTCCGACCGTACATTCCGAATGTGATTTGCTACTGCCAATGTCAGTGTTACTCAAATGTCCTATAGAAACCTGGCCATATGTGTTATTTGTGGTAGGGATGCTCACAAGGGTGATTGCCTGCCTCCTTCTCCCAATTGTATCAATTGCAATGGCGGTCATGCAGCTTCATCCTGAGAATGTCCCCTTTATTTTGATTAGCGGGCTGTTTGGGAGATCTGAGTGAAAGAAAAAGTACCTTACCCTGTCGTGTGCAAATTGGTTAGTCGGAAGCCCTGCATTTTACCATGTGGCACTTACAGTATTGTTCTTGCTATACCTCACTGCACGAAGGACATGGCCACACAGACTTACGACCTCAAATTTAGCACCACTGTTATAAAATTGCCCAGTGTCATGGTAGCATCTCCATCTCCTCCTCCTCCAGTTATGCAACAAGCCACCAAATTTTCGCCTTCGGCGACAAAATCACCTGCTACGCAACCAGAGTTTGGAAAGGGCAGAAGGAATACTCCCACGAAGATTTTTTACGCCTTTCCAGCCAACAAACACCTGAGTCTTCATCTGCCAACCACAAAGGCTCAAAGGAAAGGAGTCCTTCATTGACTTGGAGGTCGTCTTCACGGTGGCACCACGTGATACCCTCACCGGCCGATCTCCATTTTGCCGGTGCGTACCACCAACCTTTTCTCCACCCTTTAATCTGCTGGCTGACCCAGTGAGAATGCCGTTGTCTCTGTAAATCATGGAGCAGGGATCCTTCAGCCTCTGTGCCCTGTAGCAGTAACTCTTTGAAGGCTGACATTTGGCTGCCACTGATGTGACAACCCTTCATTTTTTCTCTCCACTCCTTTCCCCATCGGGAATCTTCTCTAATGAAACATTCATGGGATTAGATCCATCAAGGAGGAATTAGAGCTGCACTTGGAATTGCAGCGTCTGCTAGTTTTGTGCGTCCAGGAAACAACATTGCATCCTCGTGACTGTTTTGATTTCTCACATTTCTTTCTTGTCTGCTTTGACCTTTCCCCAGAAGATGGCATTCCATCTCATGTGGGAGTCATGCGCTTGTCCGGGATGTCATTCATAGTCAGACTATCTCACTGAACACCTAGCTGCAAGCTGTTACAGTCCTCATTTTCCTTCCTCACTTCAGATTTTCTCTTTTTACCGTCTACATACCTCCGTCATTCGATATCACCAGGGTGGACTTCATTCAGCTTATTGGGAAACTCCCTCCCCCTTTTTACTGCTTGGTGACTTTAATGCGCACTGTCCTCTTTGTGTCAGAGAAGTGCCCTGTTTTGTCCATCTCAATCAACTCAACCTCATCTGTCTTAACACTGGAGCACCAACATTCCTGTCAAGACTCCAAACACACCTGTACCCATTTGGACATCTCATTCTGCACTGCCCAACTTGCCCATCGTCTCGAGTGGTCTGTTGACACATAATCGAACAACTATCCATTTGCTGACTCCTACCCCATCTACATGTAAACCAATTAGCACTGCAGGCTTTGCTCCTTCCTGGTGACCTTTGATGAACAACATTTCCCCAGTTGTGATGACCAGGTAGAATATCTTACAAACATTGATCGTACTGCCGCAGAATGTTCCTTTCCTCGCAGTTCACCTTTAGTGCACAGTATTGGGTCACTTGGTGAACTGATGGAATCCGCAGTTCGATTTTTGCATACATATGCTCTCCGCATATTTAACCATCATCCTAAAATGGTGAACAGTATTCGTTACAAATGGTTGTGTGCTCAGTGTTGTTGCATTCTTGGGGGTAGCAAAAAAGTTCTCTAGTTCTTTTAACAGTGCTGCTCCCTATTCTGTCGTGTGGGCCAACCTCCAGTGACACTCTGGCTCCAAGGTCCATTCCCCAATTTCCAGCCTGACCGTAGCTGCTGATATCATTGTTCCTACCACCGACTCCTTAGGCTGCTATTTTGCGGAGATTTCAAGGAAATGAATGCAGGAGGCTCTCGGAATCATGAATGCTACAATGCTGCCTTTCCTGTGCAGGAGCTAGGTCATGCTCTCACTTCATCGTGATTTCCGCCCCAGGGTTGGTCAATATTTACTTTCAGAAGTTGCAGCACCTTTCTCTTGTGGGCAAGCACTTCCTCCCTCATACGTACAATCACATCTAGGCAGATGACCCATTTCCCAGATGCTGGCATGAAGCCATTGTCATTCCCATAGCTAAGCCCAGTAAGGACAAACAACTTCCTTCTAACTACTGCCCCAATTCTCTCACCAGCTGTATTTGCAAGGTGATTGAACGTAGGATTCATGCCTGGCTGGTATGGTGGCTTGAGTCTCACAGTTTACTAACCACTGCACAGTGTAGATATTCGTGTGCGCTGTTCTGCAGTTGACAATCTCATCACTTTGTCAATCTGTGTCATGAACAATTTTCTACGGAAATACTAGACTGTGGCTGTGTTTTTTGATCTGGAGAAAACCTACAACGTCTGCTGGAGGACTGGTATCCTCCATACTCTTTACATGTGGAGCTTCCAAGGCTGCCTGCCCCATTTTCTTCAGGAGTTTTTAAAAGACTGAGATTTGAATGTACATGTGGGTTCTGTCTTGTTGGACACCTTTATCCAGGAAAACAGTGTGCTTCAGGGTTCTGTCCTGAGCATCATTCTCTTTGCTATCGCCGTTAACCCTGCAGTGGCCTGTCTCGTGCAGGGCATCTCTGGCTCCCTTTTTGTTCATGATTTTGCTGTCAATTGTAGTTCTCCACAGACATGTCTCCTTGAGCAGTGTCTTCAGTGATGCCTCGATCACCTTTACTTATGGAGCAATGACAATAGCTTTTGTTTTTCCACTGATAAAACTGTTTGTATGCATTTCTGGTGGTGCAATGGGTTTTTCCACCAAGTTTACATCTTGGGCCTGTTGCTCTTCCTTTCCCTGAAACTACGAAATTCCTGGGGCTTATGCTTGAAAGGAAATTTTCTCACTCCTCCCACTTCTTATCTGGCCGCCTGCTGTATTTGATCCCTTAATGTCCTGTTTGCTCTTATTCGTACTTCCTGGGGAGTGGACAGAACACCTTCCTTCATTTGTGCTGATCCCTTGTCCGTTCGAAACTAGACTATGAGTGTTTAGTTTATGCATCTGCACATCCATCTATCTTACACCATCTAAATACAGTATACCATCGTGCCATCCATTCGGACACTAGTGCCTTTTACACTAGGCTGGATGAGTGTCTGTATACAATACCTGCTGAACTACTGTTGTCATATGGTCTCCTTAGCAGATACACATGCCATTTTTTCGCCATGTGTGGCCAGCTGTCCAATGCCTCCTCCTATGATGACTCCTTTGCCCACCAGTACGGGGCACGTCTCTCTTCTTTGTTACCCCTGGAGTTCGCTTTTGGCTATTGCTGTTGCAGCTTAACTTCACGCTGCCTGCCACGTTCCCAGGGGGTGTGAACACTTTATCACTTTGGCTTCATATGGTGGCTCATGCTCACTTCGGACTTCATTCACTTCCTAAGGACACTACTCCAGATTCTATCTATTGGTGTAAGTTTCTCCACCTTTGCACAGAACTTTGCGATAGTACCTTTGTGTACCCTGATGGCTCTCGGATGAACTGCTGCCAAGGCTGCAGTCCTCCTACCTCAGCCCACTATTTCTTCCATTCCTTCCAATGATCTCCTTGTTGCCGTCTGTCAGCAGATGGTGTCACTTTGGCATCACCACTGCTCTTCCTTTCATGGGAATAAGCTCCTGGGAATTAAATGTCTTTGAGCTGCGTGGCCAACCTTCTCTCAGCCCTTTCGCCGCGAGGAGACCATTTTAGTTAGGTTACATATTGGGCACTATCGTTTTCGCCATTGTCGTTTGTTACGTGGTCTCCCTCACCACATTGTGCTCATTGTCGTAAATCTTCGACGGTTCGCTGTTTCCTGACCGAATGCCCTTTTTTCAGCCATGTTTTACTGTATATTTGCCATGTGGGTTATTGTCTGATTTACTGAACGATGCGCAGGCTATTGACAGTGTTTCATCTGTCATAGCAATATGGTAAAGGACATTTAATCTTTAGTTTAGGACCTCCATTGTCTTTACGGCATATTTTGTGGACCTTTCTCCAAGAGGAAGTCCTTGTTTTTAGCTGTCTTTCCTTTCATTGATTGCTCTTAATGTGTAGTTGCTTTTGACTCCTTTTTCATGTTAGTGTTCTGAGGTTCTGACAAGGGTGCATATGACATTAGTTGTAGCATTGTAAAAAAAAAAAAAAAAAAAAAAAAAAGAAGAAGAAGAAGAAGAAGAAGAAGAAGAAGAAGAAGCAAACAAAGGGGTGAGGTGAGGTTTTGAGCAAAAATCACATGTAATTGGTTTTTTCTACGGAGAAGTCCAAGTGCTCGACAGAACATAACTTATATTCAGCCAGGTAACCCACAAAATGTTCAGTGCACAGCAGTGAGTTTATAATCGTACTTGTCAGTAATTTTCAGCTGCTGCAATTTAAGCTGTGCTCTTAGGATCCTGCTTAACCGCACCTTCGGGGGGGGGGGGGGGGGGGGGACAGGAAATTTTTTTTGATGACCATTATTATGTGTGAAAGCTTAGCTTTTCTTGTAGCTACAGTATACTGTACATGTATCAAACTGAACCATTAACTTTTCCAGTTTGTATGTTCATACTACTTAACAGTGATTGTGCTTGGCTGACTATATCATGTGCCCTATGCTCTGAATATCTTCTGTTGTTGGCTGGTGAGGTCATGTGACATGGCTATGATTACCTGACAAAAGCGCATTGCAATCTTGCTTTCAGAGCCACTGTACCCTATTTGACAGAATTTGTATTTATACTTTCGTAATAGGAAAATATGCAGTGTACACGTTGCCACATGTCAAAGACCTTAAAAAAAATGTGGATTCAATTTCCTAAAGTGCTGGGAAGTTCTGAGCTGGTGTATAAAACATTCACCATTAAAAGAATTGATAAGTTTTAGAGCTCCGAGGGGAAGTCTATTGTTACTTAACATGGAAAAAATGAACTTTTGCCTGGGAAAAGTGTATTTTTAACTGGTAAATCTGTTCTAAGTGTAAATCCTTTTTTAAATACCTCTAAGTTGTCCAATGTCCCCTCTGCTCAGCAAATAGTGATCTGTCTGTGGTCAGCATATTGTCCCTTTACTTGGATTTGAAGGTATCACAGGAACTCCATTCCTAAAGCATAAGATTGTGTGGTAGTATTGTATTTGACTAGGGCCAATGGACTGTGGAGAAAATAAAATTAAAAACTGACACTTTCTAGCTTTTGAATAAAGAGCTTAGCTTCTTTCACCCGGAGGAGGAGGAGCAAGAGGAGGTTTGTTAGTGGGATGATTCTGGAATTATGAGCAAACGTCATGCATGCCTATCAATGGAGACTCAGTTGTGCAGGATTAGAGGTAAACAAACAGTGGAATTTAGTGATTTGCAAATAGATGGTGTGTAATGCTGTTTTTGTCACAGTACGTTATAAAAATTTAGTGTTAGAATGAAACATACATGTTGTTTCTCAGTAATAGAATATTTTTGTAACACCGTTTAAGTTATTTTGCCACTATATGTTGACTCAATAATTGCTATTCTTGTTGAACTGAATTTTTGATTACTTTGGCAACATGTACCATATGGGGTGATTTTTATTGTCTAAATGATTATTCTCTTTCTAGTTGTATTTCATAAGATGTTATTTGTTTCTTTTTTATAGAACATAATCAGCAGATAGATGTTGAGAAGCTGAACAGAGAAGTAACAGAACGAGATTACTGTCTCTGGGATGCCCTAGAAAGCTCAAAATGGTTACCTGTGGAAGGATTGGAATGCTGCTAAAAATGAAGAAAGTGTGTACAGTTGTAAAATATTTCATTCCTCATTGTAGCAATTTTTCACATGTTTCTTTTTTATAAAATCCAATAATAAATAGGGTCAGGTGATACAAATGTCACCATCCTGTTAAATATTTTGTAAGAAAAATTAAAAAAAAAAAATCAAGTAAAACACAAGAAGTTATTTATGTACATACAAACTCTTCTTCCACACACAGACATGAAATTGGACATAAAAGCACTAGAGTGATAACAATTACATTTTTTTCTCTTATGTTGGTCCGTTGAACATTAAAATGAACAGAGATCTATTAATTGTCGTCTCTCTCAAACTAAACACACATTTGTTTCCATTTTTTTCATTGTGTACAGAGCATTGATTTTTTTCTGGGTGGCCAGTTGTAGTTATTGAAGTGATACATAGTGTGTGTGTGTGTGGGGGGGGGGGGGGGGGGGGTGGAAGTACCTAGTAGGCAACTGGAGTCCTGGGCATGTAGTTCATTCTGTACTGTTTGCTACATCCCCTCCCATCAAGTTTTATCGAAGGGGTGAAATGAAAAGGAAACAAACAGAAAAAGGTAAGTGAACTGTAAATTGTTTCAAAAGTAATTACCATAGCTGTTTGTTCATTTATTCCACTGTGAGACAAGGCGTTCAATGCCTCCCTGGGAAAATGTTTGTGGTTGCCAATGGAACCATGGTTGTAATCAGATGTGTATTTCTTCATCGGAAGCAAATCAAGGCACACAGATGTCTTTCTTCAAGGCTGCAAAAGTATGGAAATAGCATGGGGTGCAATAGGGACCGTATGGAGGATGTGTAACGGTTTCCCAGTGAAACTACTTCAGTGTAATCAGAAGAACCTTGGCAAATGTGGGCGGGAGGTTTTGCCAGTATTTTTGCATGTGACCTGATATGCATGGGATTGCACATCTTCAAGGTAGGACGGCAAATTGTAGTACAACCACAAATTGCTGGGCACAGAGTTTATCTGTCCTTTGATGCTATGGCTACAAAAATTAGGGCATGCCACTGAGTAAGAAGTGTGGCTTGACAATGCAGATTACCTCAACAGTGAACAGAGGATGATGAGTTATCTGCAAATTGTTATGTTCATTCAAATGTCAGATACAGTTCATATAACATTGTATTGAATGATCACTGCGGTGTTCCTTCGCATCAACTAACATTAATAAAAGTTGCATAACTTTTTAAGAAGAATTTCTTTCTATTATTTAGTAGAAATTTTCAGCGCAGGACTCATTGGCTGTGGTGATGCAGTCAAAAGAAGAGCACCCAGAAATATATTTTACAGGCATAAACGTTCAGAGTTGTAGATAACACCACTCTTACTCTGAACAAACATATGTACTTTTCTAAAGAACAGAACATTGCATCTGGTGCTCTATTGCAGGACACACAATACATTTGTGCTGAGAATTAATGAAATTCAAACAAGAAAGTTTATATGAGGCATGTTCAGAAAGTAAGTGCACTGTGACCGTAGTGGGCTGTGGCTTTTTTGTTTTTTGAGGGTTGGTGACATTGAGTGGTAAAGTGGGATTGTCTGATCAAGAGTGAACATTGCAGGAACACAGCTGTACATAAACTCACGTTGCAGCATCCAGTTGTATAAAAGGTGGTAAAAACCCCCCACCAAGTGTGTGCTGCATGCTATGAACCACTTGCTACTCACGGAAGGAATAACACCTACCAAAATTTTGTCGTAAATGATAACGGTTTATGTGGTGTAGCGAGTTTAGTGGAGGCGTAAAAAAAAGTTCATGAAAAAACAGATGAGTGGAAGACCTTCTATTTTGACTGATCAGTTGGTGCCAAAAATTGACGAAACTTTTAGTGAAGACCACTGATCAATAGTGGATGAAATTTCTGCAATGTTTCCACAACTCTGCAGAGCTCTCTTATATGAGACACTCACAGAAATGCTGACATACTAGATACTCTGTGCAAGATGGGCCGCAAAACAGCTACCAGAGCAGCACAAGAAAAATCAGGTCAGTAGTATCTGCGAGTTTTTTGAGTGACTTAAATGGGAAGGTGAGAATTTTCTGATCTCTGTTGCATTTGTAGATGAAACGTGGGTGGTAAATAACCAGCCTGAGGCAGAAAGAGTGCCATCACTTTGGCACCACAGCAATTCCCCATTTGCTAAAAATTCAAAACCACAGTGTTGGGCAAAAAAAGAAACAAAATCATGGGACTGAAAATACATCATTTAGGTCGAATTTCTGTTTCAGGGGGAAATAGTGCACAACAATATTGTTGGGCCTTAGAGTAGCTCAAAAGGAGGGGAATCCTGACAGTGCTTGTTGCAGGACAACACCAGTCCTCCCGCAGTCTTAGCTACCAATGTGCTCTTGGACTCATTCTCATACCTTAGCACATTCACTATATTTGACGGTAGTATCTGTTCCCTAAAGAACAGTTGCCGTAGATGAGCATGCAGCTTTGCTAGAAATGAAATGAAAATTAAATGGACACCCTAGCTGCAGGCGTTGATGTACATCATTGGGGACATGTTGAAAATGTGTGGCCCGACTGGGACTCGAACCCGGGATCTCCTGCTTACATGCCAGACACACTATCCATCTGAGCCACCAAGGGCACATAGGATAGTGCACCTGCAGGGACTTACCCTTGCGGCGCTCCCCGTGAGACCTACTTTCCCAATAAGTCCACACCACTACATTTGTAGTTCGCCTTATAGATGTTTGCCCATCATACTCTTTATTCGTGGCAGATTAATCTACCAAGTCCATTTAATTATCATTACCACATTCAGATTATCACTTTCAACTCCCTGAAGGCACACAAATGGAATTAGATTTTCAGTTGATGAAAAGGTGCAGAAAGAGGTTCTGAAGCAGTGATGGGATGGCGAGGCGCGGCGACTCGAGTGCACCGAGAATTTCTCGAGCCTATAGTTCTCAAGCAATTCTCGAGAAGCTCACGAGAAATGGCTCGGCGGCGTGTGCCGCTGTGCGCCAGTTGGCTGCGACAACATACGCCGTGCCGCTGTTGTTTCATGAATTGAGTGCCGCCCCTAGACAAACACGCTCGCTGTGCTCATAACTAGTATGTCTCAGGTTTCATTTGAGTAAAGTTGTTATTCAAATCAAAATGGACACTCGAAAGCGAACGTCATGGTGCTGGCAATACTTTACGGAGGGTGGATATAACGTTACTTGCAACATTTGTCGTAAAAATCTCCGTAATGTATCAAAAAATACAACGGGCATGATCAGGCATCTTAAACTGCACAATTTATCAAGCAATAAAACAGCGACGTCTGTGGATACAGATGCTCATTCTTCTAATAGTGCGAGTGCGAGGCAGACAAAATATCCAGGTACGTGTGGTGCAAAACGTGAATTCCATGCAAAAGTTCGGATAGTGTCCGAAGCGTAAAAAAAAAAAAAAAAAAAAAAAAAAAACCTACAACATACCCCAAAATCAAACCTATACTATCCTAGCTTTTGCATGATACGATATGTAGTTTTATTGGACTAGTTGTCGAGCATAACATAGCCTCTCGCAGGAGCACTGATCTAAATCTTACGTTTCTCTTCATAGAGGGAAGTAAACGGCAACAACAGGTAGATGAAGCACTAGTGGCCATGATAACAGACGATTTTCAGCCGCTTTCAATCGTCGAGGACACTGGTTTTCGACGTTTTGTTTCACTGTTGGACCCACAATACTCGATACTAAATCGAAAAAAGTTGCGCCTCATGATTGAGGACGATTATCATAAACAGAAAGAGGCTGTAAACTTGGCTGCCCGCATCTCGTGGTCGTGCGGTAGCGTTCTTGCTTCCCGCGCCTGGGTTCGATTCCCGGCGGAGTCAGGGATTTTCTCTGCCTCGTGATGGCTGGGTGTTGTGTGTTGTCCTTAGGTTAGTTAGGTTTAAGTAGTTCTAAGTTCTAGGGGACTGATGACCATAGGTGTTAAGTCCCATAGTGCTCAGAGCCATTTGAACCATTTTTTGAACTTGGCCGTGGAAGACTCTACTTGTGTTTCTTTAACGGCCGATATTTGGACCTCACTCAATAGTGAGGCATATATTGCTGTAACTGGTCATTTCATTAACACTAATTGGAGTCTGAAAGCTTTAGCTCTCGAGACATTCCATTTGCCGGAAAGGCATACAGCACTAAATATTAGTGAGGCGTTATATAACTTGATTTCAAAATGGAACATTGAAAACAAAGTTGTAAGCATCACAACTGACAATGCCAGTAACATGACGGCAGCCGTACAACTTATTCACAGTGGCAACATAGATATGCAACATGTGCCTTGTTTAGCGCACACTATCAATTTAGTTGTGAAAAGTTCTTTGAACAGCAACAGTGAGCTCTGCATAATGCGGGAAAAGGCCAGAAAAATTGTTAGCTATTTTTAAACAAGTTGCGATGCTAATGAAAAACTCCATGAGATCCAGGATCTAATGAAAAAACCTGTTCATAAATTGATTCAGGAAACTGAAACCCGATGGAACGGTACGTTTTATATGCTACAACGTCTAGTGGAGTAAAAGGAATGCATTGCAGCCTGTTTATCAACTTTGTATTAAGGTGTAGAGAACGTCACAGCTGACGAGTGGTGAATTTTGAGCGAATGTTTATGTGTACTAGAGCCATTTGAAGTGGTAACAAGTGAAATCTCAACTGAAGACTACACCTCTCTTTCGAAAGCTATTCCAATAATCAGACAGCTAATCATAACCGTATGCAATGGGAAGTGGGCTACCATGACAGCGCAAGAGCTACAGCAATGTCTGCACAACTCACTAATAGCCCGGCTAGGCTTAATAGAAACAAAGTACATGCCGTTGCCACAGTTCTCAACCCAAGATTCAAAATGTTACCATTTACGAATACCATTCATTCAAAACATGCCGTTGCAAGCCTAATTACAGAGTGCACAAACGTGGTAGAGACCGTACGATCTACTCATTCGACTGCTAACGACACTAACCACGAGTACCATGTCGTACAAAACGCCAGTAGTTCCTTATGGGCTTCTTTCGATGAAGAGGTTTCCAATAAAAATCTAATGAAAAGTGGTTGTGATAGCATAGACCTGGAGGTACAATGATATTTGGAAGTACCGTACCTACAACGCACGGATAATCCTTTACACTACTGGAAAAAAAATGAAAACTGTTACCCAGGTCTATCTGTCGTGGCAAAAAAATAATTTGCAATACCTGCAATTTCTATTCCCAGCGAAAGAATATTTTCGAAAACAGCACTACTTTAAACAAACAAAGAAGCAGACTAAAAGGCCAATTGGTTAATAAAATCATATTTCTAAACAAAAATCGACGGCAGTCTAGCAATGCAATGTAAAAATGCCTTCTGCTGAACAACTTTTGTTTACTTTGTTTCTTCTGTAAGTAAACTCATGTACGCAGTTTCTGTATATAAAAGGCTATAGTTCCTCTCTTTTACGTTTAAGCATACATGCAGAATGTATAAGGTAATTTATTTTGTAAGAATAAAGCTTCTGTTTTATGTGAATTCTCTGCTTTGTTTTAAACAACAATTCTATGATTTTTGTCTTATGAGACATAATACTAATACTTCAGTAAAGATTAATAACGGTAGTACAGTTGATATCAATCATAGAATTTCAAAGTTTTCCGAGCATGTACGTACGACGAGTACGACCGCTGCGGCTCAGTGTTTCGTGTACTGAAGGTTTGCGCAATTTCTCAGAGAGCGCAGCACTGTCAATTTCTCGAGCGTACCCGAGAAATTCTTGAGAAATTGCCTTCGCGTCGCGCGTTTCTCGAGCGCGATCGTAGCCCATCCCTATTCTGAAGTGGGGGGGAAGCAGCTGGCTGGAGAGTTTTTAGAAATGGGCTTAAAGAAACTTGTGCTATGGCTCAGCACAAGTGCTGAATGGGATGGCAGTTACGTGGAAAAATAGCCAACAAGTATATCTGTTATATCAACAGTACCCTGTATTTTTTTCCAAATACACTTTTTCTAAAAAAATATAAAAATCTAGTACACTTATTTTCGGAACATGCCTCTTATTAAAAGAAAATGGATGTAGTCATTTACACTTGAGTCGACAACAAAATATTACAGTGAAGGGCCAAGTAATTATGAGCACTACAGATAAGATTTGGGAAGAGAGAGTTGTTGATAAATACTAATCAAATTAACTGACAACAATTACATGACAAGAATTTATAAAGTCAATGACTCAGATGTTAGGTGGCAAAGATTACACGGACTATGAGTGTTTGTGTTCACAAAATGATGCCAGAATACCTGGCAGTAATGTCTGCTGCTCACCTATCTACATCATCTCAGTTTAGTGAACACAGCAATCCTGTTTCCCTCTGCAAGCCACACTATGAGTTCAGTGGGCTATGTTGAATCCAATATTATTATTATTATTCTTTCCTTTCTCAGATGTTATGTCTGGTTAAAAATGGAAAGTGACGCGGACCTTGATCAAGCGTGACTTCCTTTTAACTGTACGGTTATGTTACATTGCATTTAGGAACTTTCGGGTAATTGAACATGTATCAATAATTACAGATTTCTGTAGTTGTATATATAAGTTTGGATGTAGCTGTATTGCGTTGGTGTACTGGTGGATATTGTGTGGTATGACTCCTGTAGTTGATAGTATAATTGGTATAATGTCAACTTTATCCTGATGCCACATGTCCTTGACTTCCTCAGTCAGGTGGATGTATTTTTCAATTTTTTCTCATGTTTTCTTCTGTATATTTGTTGTATTGGGTATGGATATTTCGATTAGTTGTGTTAATTTCTTCTTTTTATTGGTGAGTATGATGTCAGGTTTGTTATGTGGTGGTGTTTTATCTGTTTTAATGGTTCTGTCCCAGTATAATTTGTATTCATCTGTCTCCAGTACATTTTGTGGTGCATACTTGTATGTGGGAACGTGTTGTTTTATAAGTTTATATTCTAAGGCAAGTTGTTGTTGTATTATTTTTGCTACATTGTCATGTCTTCTGGGGTATTCTGTATTTGCTAGTATTGTACATCTGTTTGTGATGTGATCTACTGTTTCTATTTGTTGTTTGCAAAGTCTGCATTTATATGTTGTGGTATTGGGATCTTTAATATATTCTTGCTGTAATATCTGGTGTTTATTGTTTGATCCTGTATTGCAATCATGAATCCTTCCGTCTCACTGTATATATTGCCTTTTTTCATCCATGTGTTGGATGCGTCTTGATCGATGTGTGGCTGTGTTAGATGATACGGGTGCTTGCCATGTAGTGTTTTCTTTTTCCAATTTACTTTCTTTGTATCTGTTGATGTTATGTGATCTAAAGGGTTATAACAGTGGTTATGAAATTGCAGTGGTGTAGCTGATGTATTTATATGAGTGATTGCATGTGTATTTTGCTTGTTTCTGCTCGTTCTATAAAGAATTTTCTTAAATTGTCTACCTGTCCATAATGTAGGTTTTTTTATGTCGATAAATCTCCTTCCTTTCTGCTTACTGTGAATCTTTCTGTTGCTGAATGTATGTTATATATTCTATATTTGTGGCATTGTGATCGTGTAAGTGTATTGAGTGTTTCTAGGTCTGTGTCACTCCGTTTCACTACTCCAAATGAGTACGTCAATATTGGTATAGCATAAGTATTTATAGCTTTTGTCTTGTTTCTTGCTGTCAATTCTGTTTTCAGTATTTTTGTTAGTCTTTGTCTATATTTTTATTTTAGTTCTTCTTTAATATTTGTATTATCTATTCCTATTTTTTATCTGTATCCTAGATATTTATATGCATCTTTTTTTCCATCGCTTCTATGCAGTCACTGTGGTTATCCAATATGTAATCTTCTTATTTAGTGTGTTTTCCCTTGACTATGCTATTTTTCTTACATTTGTCTGTTCCAAAAGCCATATTTATATCATTGCTGAATACTTCTGTTATCTTTAGTAATTGGTTGAGTTGTTGATTTGTTGCTGCCAGTAGTTTTAGATCATCTATGTATAGCAAATGTGTGATTTTGTCTTGGTATGTTCCAATAATACTGTATCCATAATTTGAATTATTTAGCATGTTGGATAGTGGTGGGTTCAGAGCAAGGCAGAACCAGAAAGGACTTAATGAGTCTCCTTGGTATATTCCACGCTTAATCTGTATTGGCTGTGATGTGATACTATTTGAATTTGTTTGGAAATTAAGTGTGGTTTTCCAATTTTTCATTACTATGTTAAGGAAATGTATCAGTTTAGGATCTACTTTGTATATTTCCAATATTTGTCGTAACCATGAGCGGGGTACACTATCAAAAGCTTTATGGTAATGAATGTATGCGTAGTGTAGCGACCTTTGTTTAGTTTTAGCTTGATATGTCACCTCTGCATCTGTTATCAGTTGCTCTTTACATCCTCGTGCCCCTTTGCAACAGCTTTTTTGTTCTTCATTTATAATTTTGTTCTGTATTGTATGTGTCATTAATTACTGTGTAATGACTGAAGTTAATATTTTGTATATTGTTGGTAGGCATGTTATGGGGCGATATTCAGATGGGTTTGCTGTGTCTGCTTGATCTTTAGGTTTCCTATAAGTTATTCCATGTGTAAGTGTATCAGGGAATGTGTGTGGGTCGGCAATGTAACTGTTAAATAATTTAGTTTGATGTGAATGTGTTGAGGTGAACTTCTTTAGCCAGAAATGTGTGATTTTATCTTTTCCAGGGGCTTTCCAATTGTGAGTAGAATTAATTGCTTGGGTGACTTCATGTTGCAAAATTATCACTTCAGGCATTTGTGGTATCATCTTGTATGTGTCTGTTTCTGCTTGTATCCACTGTGCATGCCTGTTATGCTGTACCGGGTTTGACCATATGTTGCTCCAGAAGTGTTCCATGTCTGTTATGTTTGGTAGATTGTCTATTTTAATGTGTGTGTAATCTGTTGTCTGGTAAAATTTCTTTTGGTTTGTGTTGAATGTTTGGTTTTGTTTCCTTCTATTTTCACTTTTTTTGGTATCTTCTAAGTTGTTTGACCAATGCTTGTAATTTCTGCTTCTTTTCATCTAATTGCCCTATCGCTTCTTGTTGTGAGATTTTACTTAAACTTTTTCGTTTTTTGTCTGATATTTCATTTCTTATAAATTGTGTTAGCTGTCCAATGTCTTTTCTCAGTTTTTCTATTCTGATCTGTAGCCTGTGTTGCCATGCTGGTTTTGTGGTTTTTTTCTGTGTGTTGATTGGTTCTGATCTTCGCCTAATGTGTATATTTAGTGTGGTGAGTGCTCCTATATAAACCAGTAGTTGTAACTCTTCCATAGTTGTATTTTCATTTATTTTGTTTTGTGTGATTGTGTTGATAGTTGTTATTGTTGTTTCATCTTGTGTGTTATTTAGTGGTCTATGCAAGAATTATCTAATGTCTGTATTCTGGATTCCATGGAACAAGTCCAGTTCTCCTGAAACCATTCTCAGACAGTTTAATGAACTCATCCAAAGTTTGTTTCAGTTAGAGTGCAAAATGGATCTTCTTAAGCATTGGTTGATCTAAATGTTCCATTCTCTACTGATGTACCTTGTTTTTCCAACTTTCCTTTTACAAATGAAATACAGTAACATCCATAGGTTGAAGAAGATGTGTAGAATTTGGAAGCAAAGCTACGAGTATTATCCCATGCTCATTACAAAACTTACTAGTGTGTAAGGTGAGATGTGACGCATGGCCATCAATGAACACAATGCCTGGCAGTGGTATTTTCTTTTCTAGAAGGTAAGGATGGAAAACGTTCATTATGAATTCAAAGAATAATGGACCTGTCAGCCATCCTGTTTCAGATTTACCTATTTCCCAATGTTTTGGTAAATTCTCTGCTAGTTCCTGTGGTATTCTAATGTATTTAAACACTGTCAATGGAGGTGCCAAATCGCCATTTGCATTTGCAGTCAACAAAACCGTTAGACATACTTTTTCGTCACTATTCACGTGATGGTACACATTTTTTTCTCCTTTCAGGCCCAACACTTTGTTTCCTTTGGGGTTCAAAAAGAAAGCAGTTTCATCTAAATTAAAAACTCTTTCGGGACTTTGAAAAATTAACCTAAAATTGTTCTCTATTAAATATTTATCTATCTCATCAAACCAGTTTCTTATAGCTTCTGTCTTTACTCCTGCCTTGCTTGATGTCAGATTTTGTGACATTCTAATCCCAATATTGGGATGGTGCTTCAGAAAAGCATTGTACCAAGTTTTCACTGGGCAGTTACAAACAAAGGGATTTTTATGTTTCAGCTATTAAATCAGGTAGTGCACACTGTCCAAAAGTTGAAATTTTGCTACGGGGAATCCGGCCTTAGCCATAGTACAAATCCAGTGTACTAATAAATCCTTTTCTTTGGTATTAACTGTATCAGGATCCATGTGACGATTTCTAGGCATCTTCCCTCTAGCTTTGTACATTAAAGTAATTCGAGGAATCGAGAAACTTTTTGCTGCTGTAGAAATAGGCATTCCATAAAGTACTGCATTGATGGCAAGCTGCATTTGTTCCTCTGGATAACTGAGCATTTTCCCTTTTATTCGTGGGATTATAATGACCTAAATAATACAAAACATAATGTCAGAAATTCACATTACTTGAATGCCAGTAGTTGACATGGTATGAGCTAGTGGTTGACAGTCTAATCAAATCATAGGGTGTCAGGTACTGGATCTATACATGCAACGATAAATTTAACGCAAAGAGAGATCAGAATCAATTGAAAATAATGGATATAATACATTTTCTTCTATATTCATGTCACAATTTGAAATGTGTTTCCCTAAGAAGTTAGTGAGGTCCAAGTCTTCAGAACACAAAGTGCACAAACCTTGGATAACTACAGGCATTAGGAGTTGCAGTGTAACCGTGAAAAGACTGAACCAAGACATTAAAACTTGCTCAGATCCACAGTTTGTAGATTATGTAAAAACATACAGAAAAATATACCGAAAGGCAAAGTTGCTATATAATGACAATTTAATCAGTAACTCAGACAACAAACCACAAACTATATGGGACATTGTGAGGAATGAAACTACTACCTTGGGAGAATAGGAAGAAGTAATACTCAAAAGCAGTGAAAATTGCAATATAGAAAAGAAGGAAATGGCAAACTATATTAATAACTATTTTTTAAATGTACCACATTCACTAAACTTAAACTCCACAAAACCAAAAATAATACATGCTGCAAGGGTTACCTGCAGCATGAATATTCCTTCAACAAATGAACAAAAAGTAAGTAGAGTGATTAGAAGCTTCAAACCAAATATGGCAGCAGGTGTTGATGAAGTACCAGTTTCAATCATAATAAGGGCTGCAGTGCAGATTGCAAAACCACAAATCTGATAGTGAGCGACTTTAAAACCTCGTTATAGTCAACTACTGACAAAATCCTAAAAAGTATTGAGAGTTGGTCCAGTGCAAATAAACTTACACTCAATGCAAAGAAAAACAAATTACATACAGTTTTGTAAAATGATAAAGGATGAAGACATTAATCTAGAACTGGATGACATACTAATAGAGAGAGTGCATTTTGGAAAAGTGTTAGGAATGCATATAGATGAAGCTACGAATTGGAAACACTGTGTAATATTTCTTACACACAGGCTTAACTCAGCCTGCTTTGCACTGAGAGTTATTGCAAGTGTTTGCACTCTAGAAGGCATCAGAATGGCATACTTTGGATACTTCCATTCTGTCTCATTTGCAATAGTGTTCTGGACCAGCTCAAAATCTAATTTGAGAGACATTTTTATTTTACACAAACAGGCTGTTCAAATAATTACCCACAGTCCGACACAAGCTCACTGCAGACCTCTTTTCAAAAAGTTAGGAATACTTACTCTGCCATCAGGCTATATACATAAATGTGTGCTCTTAACCAAAGCTAATCTAAGCAATGTCCACACAAATGCAGACTGCCACAACTATAACACAAGGAACAAGAATGGTCTCCACTTAGAACAAGTAAGAAGAACACGAACTCAGAAGCATGTAAGCCACATGGGCATTAAGCTCTATAATGCACTGCCTCAGTACATTAAAGATTTCAAGGACAATACAAATTTTAAACTGGAACTTAGAAAATTTTTAATTGATAAATGTTGCTACTCAATAAATGAATGTCTTGGAGACCAAGAAAATGACTTTACATACTGACCTTCAAAATTTTCTATCTTCGTTTTTTTCAGCTTTTATTATACTTTACTAGCTATACTACTAGTTATATATTGTTACTGAGAAGCAAATTACTATAAACCATTTATGTGGAAAAATGTATGTTTGCTGTCATTTATTGTAGACAATTTCATTTTGTACATTCTATATTTTAATTTCTGTGTATGAAATCCAATTGTAGACAATTTCATTTTGTATATTTTATATTGTTAATTTTTATGTATGACAAGTCCAATATCATTTGTACGATGACATGGATGCCAAATAAATACGCAGCATGTGTACCCACTGGTGAGCTGGCCAAAGCGGGTTGCATCATGCAGCCTCACAGGTGCTCAGCGCCCAACGCGCCACTATGTTATGTTTTCGATTATTTTCAAATTGTTGCATTCTCAAGCTCCCGTTCACCAGATGTACGTCTAGTGATTGGCCGCTGACACTACAGATCAGACTTTATTAATAATTGTAGTACATGGTTACATCACCAGTTACAGTAACATTCTCATCAAGTGCACCAAGTCCTTTCAATCATACATGTATTTTTTCATAATTACTAACTTTACGACAGGAGCGGGTATACAATGTAAACGGCATATTACTATATACGTAACTAGGTCTAGATTGGGACTTAGCATCTATTCCACAACGCCAAGTCTTGTAGGGGCTAAGCTTACGAGGATATAGGGAATGAAAAAGGTACTTAAAAAGTTGTTGGACTCAATAGTTGACAGATGTGTCAACTACTAAAAATCAGGAATATATTAGCACCAGTACTTGACACCTGGTCCTTGACCATACCATAACCTAAATTCACAAATATTTCACAAATTCGTTTACTTTGTTTAGTACTAGAACCATCTAAAAAACTATACACAAAAAAAATAATAATATCTTATGTTTGCTTTGCCACATCAAAAATGTACCTCCTTATTGATTTCGAGAAGAAAATCAATGAAAGCAGAGCAACCCACAGCTGCTAGAAAAATATGATAGTTATCAAATTACACTGTAGATTGCACCACCATACAACAGCAGTCAAAACTCTGTCTCTGAATAAAGCGATTTTCTTATTTTAAGAACTTTTATTTGACAGTGTCAACTACTGGTGTTATGTCAATTACCTGTGCCTTTGCCTTACCCTTTTCAAAAAAATGCTACTGCCAATGATATCAAATGAGCATTGGCATTGTTTTGAAGATCTTCGTTGGTTTGAAAGTGCTGCCTTCCTATCAGGGAAAAAGCGAAACTCGCTGGGTGCCAGGTCAGAACTGTATGGCGGTTGATCAAAAATGCCCCATTGAAAATGTTCAAGGAGCCGTTGGGTGGTGCCAGCAGTGGGTGGACGAGCATTGTCATGGATCAACAAAATTACTGGAGTCACCATTCCTCATAATTTGTTTTGAATGGCTCTCATCGTAAAATTTCACAATAAGCAGCTGCATAAGCTTTACAAGCAACAAACCTATTTGGTCCCAAAACATGGTAACCATAACCTTCCTGTTGTTCAATTTTGTTTGTTTGTTTGGTGAATTTGGATGCTTCCATTGTTGTGATTGTCGTTTTGTTTTCAGTGTGTCGTACTGGATATCCAAGTTTCATCTCCAGTAACAATCAATTTCAAAAAGTTCTCTCCTTCATCGTGATAAGGGTCAAGAAAATTCAAAGCTGACGCCATGTACGACAGATCTTGAAACTTCTGGAATTTTCTTAGACAAAGCAGTTATGGTGAACCCACGATTTACTCTAACCATTCTGTAACTCATTCAACAAGATTGGCTATAATGATCGACTTGCGTCTGCAGGTCATTTCGGCCATCTTTAAACTTTTGGCACCATTCACGCGCACCACCATCAATCGTGAAGTTATCACTGTACTTTTGGCTCATTCTCTGATGAAATTCTGCTGCACTATTCCCTTCTGCTTGCTGAAACTGAATTACACTTGGTAGTTCACACTTGGCAGGAGCAACAGTGACAGCAGCCATGTTTACGTGGCTGTAATGTAAAGCAGACTGATGCCTTGAGGTCGCCAATGGCGGAGTGTGTAGTGCGAGAGTTGCGCAGTAGCCTACAGTGCATGTCCACTTTCTACCACTCGCTTAGCTTCTATACTAAGTGATCGGAGGTTGAAAAAGAACGGTTCTTGTAAAACACACTTTTCAATCTCTTTGACTAAGCAAGCAAAGGCCTGTACATTTCTAACGAAGTGTGATTGAATTTGGATTTTAAATGTGTAGTGTCAACAGCAACATCGTACTTTTCTGGAGGTACCTGGCCTTCAACAATTCCATTTGCGTTTCAATAGCCACTACAGACGATTGTTCAACCCACTGCACACTTACCTCCATCTTCCAGAATGGGTGTAGATATAGATACACGAGATTCAGAAGCTACCTCATCAGTAATAACACCAGAATTTATGGGTTCCAATTCTGATCCTTCTAAAGGGTTCAGTAGTGAGTTACACAAGCCTTTATTGCTATTGTCTTTGGGATGACAAGAATAAAATTGTGTAAATGGCACTTGATCCTCCTGTCATCCTCTTCTGTCGTTATTTTCCTCTTTCTTGGTTTTGTGGCTGCAAAAATAGAGAAACAATACTAAAAATCATGTTTCAATTATACTCTGGCCAACGAAAGCTGGCTTAATTAATAAAGTGATTTGTTTTAATGTTCTCATTGGATACTGTTTTCCACCAAATTCAAAAAAGAAGGTTTTATTTATGTGACCCATATGTGTATATGTAATTAGTAGAGACAGGATTATATGCATTTGCATGTTTTTGCATATGCATTTGAATCTCTGGCTCCTTTTCATCAGTTATTGCATATTTTAACTAGAAACTAGTGACGATGCATATTTTTGCTCCATGTTTACAATATTTTAAAAATTTAGACGGGTAGTCTCTAGGTCGACCTAGTTTTGATGTCTCACAGATTGACCGCGACCTAGAACTGCGTGCAATCGCTAACCGAGAGCCTACTGCCTTGATAAATCATTACAGAGGAGGAACAGGAACAGGGGCAAAGTCAATGCTCCTGCGCCCACTCCACAGGTTAATGCCCTTCGCTGTCTTACTGTACACTAGAGTTGTGGCGATTCGTGAATGAGTCGTTCATTTGAACGACTCTAAATAAAGATTTGTAAGAATCGAATCTTGATACGGACGAATCGTCGTTCAAACGAATCGTAAGAACGATTGCGTGTTTACGAGTCGTGACGATTCCAAGTTCCAACGATTCATCGATTCTTAGTGCGCTATGCTTCGAGGGCAATTTCCGAATCGTGCCGAATGATTACGACCGCCAGATGGCAGTCAAGTGGAGGATGCGTGTGAACAAAGAACCCATTTTGCATCACCTGTTACATAAATCGACTCCTCTTTCCTGGCATATTGAAATAAAACAATAGATGCAATCAAATCAAACTTGACCTTTCATCAATTAAGGCATTGCACGTATAAATCGAGAATCACACTTGTAACATTATATGCATGTTTACTCATAAATAAACTATTTCTGGCATATCTTATCATGACACAGTTCGATTCTAACCCTATTGAAAATTTAAGACATGTCCTGCCATCTGTGAGTAAGGTGTAGAACGTTTTGCATACCGTAAGAATCATGAAAGAATCGTAGGAATCGATTCGCAATGTGAGATTGAATCGTAGGAATCAATCGGGAAAAAGAATAGTGTTGCCCAACTCTACTGTACACGTCGGTAACAATTAAACTACGCAAACTTTTAGTCGCGCGTCCATTGTTTCTGTTTTAGGTTTCTACTTACTTGTACGCAGTTCAACGTGTTTACGACGTGCAGTGTGTAACGTGTCATGCGCCGTGCCGCTCAAAAAAAGAAACGTCGTATCGTGGATAGCTTACCATCCTGGAACAGTTACGTATGACGAAATTGTTTTATATTGCAGAGTTTGCGAGAAAAACGTTTCGTACAAAAAAAGTTTCAAATAGACTAGCATGTCAAGAGTAGTCTTCATATCACAGGAATGCAGAAGCAAGGACCACGACGAATTCTGACAAGAGCAAGTTGCAGTAGCAGGGTTTGTGCAAAGGTAACCGAAAAAGTCGGTTTAACATGGATCTGCGTGAAGCATTCATTGCAAGCAATAGTCGTTTTCACAAAACTTACAAACCCCATCCTAAAAGGCTTCCTGCGCAAATATTGCTTAAATCAAAATATACCAGATGAATCCACATTGCGTAAAAATTAGATACCAGTATCAAAAATTTACGTAAACATTCTGGGAGAAATACACAATGAACCCAATGACAGCACTATTTAGATTTCTGTCGTAAGCAAAGATAGATTTGTAAGTCACAGTTCCATACCAACGAACAGAGTGTAGGGAGCAGAAGCAGGAATCCTGAAACGCCATCCTGGGAAGGGTCCAAGTGAAGGTGGTTACAAAGTGTTGAGCATGTTTTTGTACACGAGTCTGATGAGTGTTGGTACTATGTGGTGTTGTGTCTGTGTTTTTATGGATGAGGACGGAGAGGTGGAAACTCAGTTCTAGCACTTAGCGTAATTCTCCCGAAAAGCATTTAACAGGCCATCGAGCTAAACATCCCCATCCGACAGACGAATCACCATCAACAGTGTCACATGTCCTTTCTTTATGAGAGACTGTGGAGAGGTTTGGAATTCAATCCAGCACATTGGTGCGAAAACTGGCGATCAGGAAATTAAAACTACCATCTCTACCCACCTGGCCGGCCAAATACTGGCAGCGAAGGTATCATTCACCACCAGAATTCGAACGGGCTTTATATGTACGACATGTGCCTCTAGCCACAGCATCACATTAACAAAAATATGCTTTGCTCTACGAGTTAATGCCGTGATACAATAGTGTATGGTACTTCTTGTGAATTGTAACTGCTATTGAGCAGGGTATGCGGGCAGAGGGGAGAATGGACAAGCTATACTGCACGGAGTGATGACTTGTGAGCGAAGGAGGGAGGCGGAGAACAAACTCCACCTCCATGCATTTTAAGCACCCAGTGCAGGCAACAGAAACTTGTGTTTTGAGCATCCATGAGCTCCTGATAACTGGCTGTCTTTTCCAAAATGGAGTAGAAGATAGCCCCCGTGATGAGCCAGCAAGTGCATTGTTACCCATTTTCGTAAAAATCACAATGAATATAGCACAACAAAAAACAGACAGCTCAGGTCAGCAACAAACAAGACGACATTGGAGTCAACATCAACTAATGGTGGGACGCTGCGCTGTTACCAACGAACATCTCAAATCACTATGGCACGAATTCTCCAGGCTGCTGCCGACTGCTACCGATCAAACTGGGGAGCTGCGTTCCAGGTTACCGACTAAAGTGTTGTAGTGATTTATGGTGTTTGGCCGCCCGGTTGGCCGTGCAACCTAACGCACGACTTTCTGGGTGGGAAGGAGTGCCTGGCCCCTGGCATGAATCCGCCCGGTGGATTTGTGTTGAGGTCCGGTGAGCTGGCCAGTCTGTGGCTGGTTTTTATGAGGTTTTCCATTTGCCTCGGCAAATGCGGACTGGTTCCCCTTATTCCACCTCAGTGACACTATGTCGACAATTGCTGTACAAACACATTCTCCACATATGCATACACCACCATTACTCTACCACGCAAACATAGGGGTTACACTCATCTGGTGTGAGATGTTCCCTGGGGGGATCCACTGAGGGCCGAACCACTCATTCACCCTGGGTACAGTGTGGGGCAGTAGAGGGGTGAAGTGGACCACTGTGGCTGCTTCAGGGACGGAGCTTCTCCATTGTTTATAGGTCCCCAGTTAACATACAATACAATACATACAATACTGTGTGTTCAACAACTAGTGTCTAGTGCTCTTTTTGTTTGTTTCTATGACTGACTGACTGAGCATGTCTGAAAAGAATGTCAAGCAATATGTACTTCATTTTAGAAAAAGAGTAGTTAAGTGATAAACAATTAAAGGATTAGCTGTTAGAGGTGCCCGGGGAACCTGGTAGAGCACGGTGTAAATATTGCCAATGCAACTTGAATGTGCGTTTGTCAGATTTACGTCCGCATGGAAAAAGCAAGAAATATTTAAAAGCAGCTGAACCTTTTTCAACTTCACGACAGTCAACATTGCCGTCTCAGTCTATGAAACATACGTATGAACGTGCAGCTGCTGAAGCTGCTCTTACATTGCTTTTAGTTAATCACTGTGCAGTTAAATCCGTTGTTCATCTTTCAGGCCTGATGAAGAAATGTTTTCAAAGTGCTGACCATGCATCTCTTTTACGGCTACACTGTATGAACAGTGCTTTGATCGGGAACATTCTCTTCCAGCACTTTAAATCAGAACTACAGAATGATGTTGGAATGGACATTTCAGTCTTCTTGATAGATGAATCTACAGAAATATCTGTCACCAACTGTTGGTTGTGTGCTTTGTATGTTTTTCAAAGCAGAGATATTCCCAACTTTTTAGGAATTGTTGAATTAGAACAGGGGAATGCTGAATTTATTGTTACTGCAGTTAAGTTATTACTTCCAGATTATGGCCTAGACCTTAAACATTTGAGAGGAAAAAAAAAAAAAAAGGTTCAAATGGCTGTAAGCACTTTGGGACTTAATATCTGAGGTCATCAGTCCCCTAGACTTAAAACTACTTGAACCTAACTAAACTAAGGACATCACACACAGCCATGCCCGAGGCAGGTTTCAAACCTATGATCGTAGCAGCAGCGTCTAGAATCACCCGGTCGCAGTGGCTGGCGGAATTGGTACAGATAATACTTCAGTAATGGTGGGTATTAACAATGGGGTTTATCAGAAACTGAAATGTGAGGTCCCTAATCTTGTATTGATCCCATGTGTTTGTTTGCCATTCAGTTCGGTTAGCAGTGTCCTTTGCCGCCCAAATGCAACCAAGGAATCTTGAGTTCTTAATTTGTGAAATTTATTCTTGGTTTTCTAAATCTTCTTGTCAACAAGTCATGTGTAGGAAGTTGCTTAAAGCAATAAATGATGGAGCCCAAACACTTAAAATTGTTTACCAATCAGACACAAGGTGGCTGTCGATCGAAGTTGCTGTTAATCGCATTTTAAGTCAGTGGCTTGAACTACAGACACATTTTGAAATACCCATACATCAGACTAAGTATTACACAGCTGAGCTATATAGAACCATATGTACTCTGGTGCCATCAATAAGCTTTATCCTCTGCTTCTGAGACCAACTCTAGAAGAATATCAAAGGATTAATAAATCATCCCAGGCAAGAACAGCAGACTATTCAAAACTATTGGAAGACTTACAAGTTAGTTCTTTTTGTAGGTACTAATGAAGTGGATAGTTGTCCTCAGTTATAAGGGAGATTTGCGAGCGGTAGACAGTAGAAAATACAAATCCCCTAATATTTATCTTGGTCATGAAATTGAGGTTTTATTGGTAAATATGGTGAAAGAACAAAAAAATAATGCAGAAAGCATAAATGTTTTTTGCAATAGATGCGAAAATTATGTGCTTTGTTTAGTAGAGGAGCCCCAGAGGCGACTGCTGAATAATGTCAAGGTTTTGCAAAACGTGTGCCTAATTGCTTCAGAAAAGTGTTTAAGCATGGTGAATGAAAATAGAATCCTTCCAGCTCAGCAATTTCAATTACCTGACATAGAAATAACAAAAATTACCTTTCAGTGGTTTCCATTGATGGAAAAACGTCAAAAATAGAGTACAACTTTGGCAAGAGATCGCACCATATAAAGGCGCTAGTTCCCAAAATCCATATCAGGAGCTCTCAGATTTTGCAGTGATGCTTTTGGTGTTACCTTGGTCAAATGCTGAGATCAAAAGAGCATTTAGCATGCTCAACAATGTGAAAACCTCCCTCAGGAATAGACTTAAAACCAATATGGTAAGCGCAATTCTAACTGTGCGTGCCAGACTTGGGCGAGTAACAAGTACTGTCATGATTACGTCTTACCAGAGAACGCTTTGAAGCAAATTGGGACAATGGCTACACACCGATGAGACCAACAGTCTAGCACGTCAAATGAAGAAGAGGCAGAGGACAATGCGAATGAATTGTTATTATTTTAATCAACATATGTGAGTAAATATCTTTAAATTTGTGCATCTCCACATTTTCATGGCGCAATTACTGCTCCCTTAAGTTTTGGGTGTGCTGTGCATAATTTCGGTTTCATCTTCTAATATTTCGGCTGTGTACTGTCCAGCCATCTGTCTTTTGGCTCATTCTGAAGATGACTGGACGTTATACAACCGAAATATTAGAAGTAGAAGCTGAATGTGTGCGACTGCATCTCCGAAATTTAATAGAGCGTATTTAAATTTGCTTGTTACTGTTCCATTAAAATGTGATGTAGTTATACAGTAATATATATTTTGTATTTTGGCCAAGTTCGGAGGATTTTTCAATGTTTGCCCATCATGTAAACTAGTTATGTGATTTTGTTGTATTTTTAAAACAAAGTAATTAGTGTAATGTTTTAAAATAAGTTTTAGTTTTCTTTATTTGTGCAAGAAAATATGGAGATATTTCGTTTTGGCGAATTTTTGGGTATTGATTTAATGGAAAAAATAATCATGTGTTGGCAACACTGGTCCCCATTTTGCAAATTTTTAGAAAATAACCCCAAAAGGCCCCATTCCAAAAAGTTTTTGGAAAATGAAAACGTTCTAAATATACTTATTTTTCGCGTGGCTGGCGCTCTTCCTCGTGATTGATATGCACAGGTTCGACATTGAGATATAATGCACACAGTAACTATTTTGTTTTTATTATTTGAACTTGCATATTTCGACACTTTTCATGCATATTTTAAGGTTTTTATGATGCTCATAATTCGGACTCTAGTAATAAGTATTCCGCGATTTTCTTAAAAACCAATAAATTGATTATATTTATGCATCATGAGTATTCATCAACACCTTTTAATGGATCACATAACTTAATTCATGAAATACATTTGAAGATGTATCAAAATCAAAATAATGTTTACTCAGGTACCTATTCATAGATAGAAAAGGATTATTGTGAAAAAAAGGCAGGTGGACAAAAATGGAATTTACACAGTTTGATATCAAGATTTGACACTGGAATTGTGTGATGGTGACATCCGTAAAAACAAGAGGTTCAGTCTATGTTATCCAGTCTATGAGAAACTGGAAAGTTTTTACATAGGTCCCGTATAATCAGTTCTGGCTGCATAAATTGATATGATGACCTACACCTAGGTACTTACAACATTGTTTCCTTTTACAAATAAAATATTAAAATTAATACAGAAGAAAACTAACAAAAAAAATTCCAAATGTCCATTGTTATTTAAGGAGACACACTTTATTATTATTCTCCAGAATGCACATATCACAGTACCAGATTTTTTAAATTTAGTTTGATATGGACATTAAATGAATGTTCTTGATTGCCAATGTTGGGCTCCTTCAGAACAATTGTGTGTCAAATAATGGCAGTCCACTTGCAATTTCCTCCCACTCCCACAACTTTGAATCTCGAAGTCGCACTCGCAGCCAAGTATACGACCGCTTGGCCCTATTTGTAATCTTTGTTGTCGAGGTGGTGGTGGCTGGTTAGCTTGCTTGATGTGCTACCATATTGCATTGCTTGATGTGATAGAGCATTAATGCAACTTGACCTAGCATGCAGTATGATCTTTTCAAAAGTTAACACATAATATATTGTAAAGTAAGTCATAACATGACTGTAATGTTACTTTTATCGACAACAGTAGGTACATAGAAATAGGGGAAGCTGCCCCCCCTCCCCCTGCCCCCCATAAAAGGAAGCACATGTCATGCACTCATAACTGCTATCTCTGGTTAGAATCAGCCCAAGACAGCGGCCGTGGGTGCATGAGGTGTGCTTGTGTGAATGGGTGTATGTTTGCCTTTCTGAAGAAGGCTTTGGCTGAATGCTCAATGTGCAACAGTCTTTTCATTGTGGCTGTCTGCATCTCAAAGTGTCATCTTTACGTCAAGTAGCAATGTATCATTTTTATAATATTGTTGATGTACCTTCCTGGACTTTACATTGTTTTATTTATTTTTAATGGTATTGTTTGCTATTTTGTTTCGTCTTAGACAGTCAATAATTATTTTCTTGCTAATATTGAAACCTACTTCCCAGCACCCACCTTTGGCTCTCTCTAAAGTTCTAGTCTGACTGCAGTTTTCTTTGATTCTCCTTCTTTCTTTGTATCTCAGATGCCCCAATGATATCCCACTTCATGTTACTTAGTTTTGCTGCCAATTTCTGTAGATTATCTCCAATCCTAAGCCTCTTCCAGTTTATGGCCCCTATATGGGTACTTTTTAAAAGCAAACTATATGTAACAAAATGCAGCCACAGAAGTAGTTGGGTGTGTTCCAGATTTTGAAGACATTGTCAAGGTCAACCCCTATCCCCCCTCTCCCCGTCCACTACTTCCATACTTCCAATATCTTGCAACACAGGCCAAAATAGTTACACCACATGAACTCACAATTTGCAAAAGCTTTGGACTATGCTGTCCATGGTAAAGTAACCTCCCAGACCCAAAGACTTTGATGAGACATATGGCCAGCGCTAAAGCTCAGCAGTCCATCTCTCCAACTGCTTTTAAATGTCAATGATGGATGTACACATGATCAGTTCACATGCTGAACATGTGTTGGCAAGGGTTCATCCGGTCATGACTACTCAATGTCAGCTTGGTTTTGTACTGCACAAAGCATTATGGTCTATCTGGACATTTCAGGTTGTCTGTTCTTCATACTGTCTGTGACTTTTGGCCTATTTTTTTGATGAAGTTGGTGGGTTGTCCCTTTTTGTCAATTCACCAAATCGAAGTCTGCTTGTGTTGCTATCACATAGGGTTATAGTGTGATGGGTTAAGGCGTACAAGATAGGACACAAAGAGGTGAGACATGTGGCACACATTTTGTCTGATGGAATAGCTCTCAGCTTTATGTGACACACAAAGCTCTCTGCCTGTATGGCCAGTGCTATTTTAAGCAGAAGCTGGAGTATCAACCATGATACCTAACTTGTGCGTTATCCACATTACAGTTATTCTTTTTTTTTACGTTTCTTCTATCGCAATGCATTTTTGTGACCAGTTTCATTTATGAGGTACATTTATTTACAGCTGTTTCAGCTTTTAGTTATTCTGTCTTTCAGTCTCTTTTTCTCCACATCTAACTCTTAGTTGCCAGCTACACTAGTATCTAACAGTTGAGCTTATTTTGGAAAAATAAGTGAAAATGGAAAGAGCAAAAGTGAACAGTTACTGCAATCATCATCAGGATTCTCCATCGAACAACAACTGTGCCATCTGTGTATGATAGGAGTACAATTTGCTGCGACAAACATTACACTTGTCTTTGAATTTAAGGTTCAGTAACCTATATCTCACCAGGTTTGCACTTTTGTTGTGTTCAGAGTGTACTCCCTTTGTTGGCTCACCACAATAATTTTCTAGGTGTCTTAAAGTAGATCAGACACAAATCACACCATCTCAGCAGTGTCAAAAGTGCAAAAAATGTAATTTCAGGACTTTGTCAACAGTTCTGCGGTATGGAAAACCAGGGAAGTTTGAAATGAGAAAGAGAGAGAGAAAATCTCGTCCCCCCCCCCCCTCCCCCTCAGCAGATGAAATGGTTTGTTTACGAGATGTCATGCATCATCGCTGGCTGGGCGTCGCTTCCCGACTCCCTCATTCTTACTGTTTCTCCCCTTCCTACCACTCCTTGCAGGCTTGCAGCCAGTGCTGCCATCACTGCTTGCTGCTAGCCTAGCAGCTGCCAGTGAAAGGCAGAGGGGCATGAGGAGTGGTTTGTTTGGTTCCGATTCTCAGAGATTGTCGACACACCAACTGGAGACGGCGGTCAAGTGTGCACGAGTTGTTTGTAGGAGATTGTGCATGTGCTCTCATTTTCTGATAAAGGCTATGGCCAAAAATTTGGTTGAGAGAGTGTGGTTGTCTTTTCTCCGTGCCTGTCTGCGGCTCAGCGATCATCTTCACAGTGTGTTGCTTCCTATCCTCATTAGTACTGCTTCTCAGAGTATTTGCGCAAATTTCCCGTTGCATGGATTGATTGCTGCGGTCTTATTTCATCAATATAGTGCCTGTGAAATGTGAATAGCCGGTTACACAAGTGGACTTCCACGACGAGCCAAAACTGCAGACCATTTCTGCCAATCTGAAGCCCATTGTTTCCTATTAATGTGGCAGCCCTGCCCATCAGATCTAGTCTCACTGATTTACCCGCAGGCTGGATCTGTTTGTGTGTTGCGTAATGCGTCGGATTTTCATGGTTTATCCATGCACCCAGGACTGGGGTGCTCCTCAGCAGGCCAGAGGCCTCATGCAATGGATTTCAGGAGATGTGACTGCCTCACCGCAAGTTCATTGTACAGTGCAGCGTTTTATGGACATTTTATTTATTCTAGTACATTTTGACACCTTGAAAGTAGATTATATATTAGAAAGTATGGACGATAAGAAGAAGAAAATTGTGGCAGTCGCTGGTGGTTTGTATGCTATGTAGTCATATATTTCTTGAAAGAAAAATCACACAATACCTGTAAGATACTAAACATAAGACAGTGGGTTATAACTGACAATATTGAACATAGTAGAATCAACACTTTATTGGCGGTCACTATAGTGTTGGTTTACACAACTCTTCCCCACCTTCTATACTTCTTTCAGGACACCTACATTTTTCTGATGCTAATTCTGAAATCAGTGGAGGTATTTTAAATCTGTCTTGCAACTCCCAGGAAATGCATATTGTTGTCACCAAGTATTTTTCATTTTATTGAAATGAAATAACAACAGTGTTCTTAATGAAACACCATATACCATTTGGCTTGCTTTCTCCTACGAAAGTTCTTACATTTTTTTGCCAACTTATATCTTTACTTATCCTTGAGATCCCAAATTTTATCAGGGAAAATATCAAGGTAATTTCACTTGGGGAAACTTGTGGCAGGCCTGAAAACATATGTCTTCATTGAGCACAGCACTAATCAAGATTAACCCCTCTCAGCTGGACCTGAATCTGGCCATTTTAACTACATGGTAAAAGCCAGCTTAGTTATATCAGGAGTAGTAGTTTCCTGTACCACTTTAGTTTGCATAATTATTCGTGTTGCATATGTGTCTGGGTTGAAAGGGATGGTCAGTAAAATCACAGAAACGACATGAAATAAAACTGGTTTGGCAGTTGTCTACTGAGGTGCAAATACGAAGTTCTGCAGCCGCTTTGACTCGGTATCATAGGTGTAGTGATCCAGCTTCCTCTCGATAGGCAATACTGCTGTCTGCATTGAGGTACACTTGTGGATGGATTTCTTGCAGAAGAGTGTTTCCAGGAAATGAAGTCTTTGGATCTGGATACCATTGTGCATGTTTGAGATGCATTTGGGAGGATGAGCTGAGTAGTATTTGTTAACCAATAGAATGAACATCATGACTTCCAGAAAGTGGTGCAATGTATCTAATGGAGGAGTTAGAAATTTATTTACATCACAAAATATTTGGAGGAAAAAATATTAAAATTGCAATCTTTCAGTACGGTGGACGTGTATAAATGTCCTGCTACATTTTTCCCCAGGTGCTGTGGACACGTTTACAAAAGGTGCATGGGTCTTTCTACAGTGCCATGGATATCTCTGTGTGTGTCCTGAGACGATAACCTCTCACTGCTGCGCATGAGTTACTTCCGTGTGAATAAGAGTTTCAAGTAGTTATTATACAACATATGCACCTAATTGTGTGCTACCATTTGAAAAAAGTTTTGTTCCAATATCTGGAATCGTTTTGTAAACGATAGAGGTAGCACAATATCTGAAAGCAGAAGAACAATATACATGCAGACATTATATTCATAAATCACACAAACTTCCACAATATTCCAAGATGGGAATAAATTCTTTCACTGCACTGTGATACACACGAAAAAATGTAATTGGAGAAGAAATTATTCAAGAATGGAATTGGGCCCATAGAAACCTTGAATTACCTCACAGATAACATGTCACAACACTAATAAGCATGTGCAATGTTAAGCAATAAAGTATTCTGCATTAGCTGATTTGCTGGTGTAGTAATGATTTCATAGTTCTTCTCAGTACGTCTTTGGTTTTAGAACCTTTATAATTACTTTATATAGACACTGCTCTGTGCTAAATGTCTTGTGATTAAGTTTGACCTTCTTCTGTAACAACTTCCGCTCTCCTTTTAATAAAATAACTCTTATGTATCGATTATGATTAACGTTCACACAGTAATGCTATTTCGCTCTTACAGTGCATTTAAATTTTTGCCATTTTCTTATTACAAGCCAAGGGATGTAAAACGATAAAATACTCATCATCAACTGACACTCCAACCACTCTGGTTTAGGTTCTCCAGTCAGAAGGTTTACAGCTTTCTAATATGTGACCCATCCCCTCTATTGCCCTCTTTCACATCTACCACGGCACCATGGAGATTCTTAGTTTTATTATTGTTGTCAACATTGTAATTTGTAATAGTTAATGTACCATCATTCACAATTCACACAGCCTTGTAGTAACAAATATATTATTATGCTCAAATGTGAATTGCACATTATAATTTATTTTTATTTACAATAAATACTCATATTTACAATTTCTCACATAGATATATTTTGACAGTCATGAATATACACATCTTAAAGGTATTACATTATCACTGAGTATTACAAAAATAAAATACAACAGTTGCTGAGGGATAGTATGCAATAAATACAACATACAGCTAAATGGATGATGGAATGTGCTGCTCAATTTGGACTTAACAACTCCTGGACCAAATACCACAATGCTATAGTATAAAACTAATGTATCAGTTACGATTTCTATTCAGTCAAAAAATATAAGAAGTATGTGTAAACTGCAGTCATACTTAAATAAATTAAACAAATAATTTTACAAACAAATACACAATATAAAAAACACTCAAATTTTAATCATGCACTAAATGTGCTGTCTGATACCTAAACATAATAGGCTCTTAGAACCATCATATATGTCTTTCATCAGGGTTGTGAGGGACATTTTTTTTTTTTACACAAGAAGCGAAATGTTTTGCTGTATTTAAAATTATGAACATTGATACATCACTTTTTTCAAAAGTCTACATATCATAATGTAGTGATGTAACTCTGAATTTACATAGAAACAAAATTGCTTTTCCTTTCTGTTAAAAATTTTGTTCTTGACAAATGTGTACACACACACACACACACACACACACACACACACACACACACACACACGAGGACACACATGAGGCATGGGCGGTGCTCTGATACCAATTAGTGGAAAGAGATAGCATCATTATGTGTAAATAGGAAGTCAGCATTAGTATAAATACAGACTTTCGTGACATATCTTTGGATGTATTATTGCATGTGTTACATTAAACCAGGGGGCAAAGACAGAACAGCCGCCAATGCTGAATATACATAAAACTAGGATTCCCACTAAGAAGAGTATATACTACATCATACAAAAGGCAAGAAATGGGACACTTGGGTTTCCCATATGAAAACTGCACAATAAGTTACATGAAATAAATAAAAATTCACAACAGGAATCACACATGCATACTCCTCTTTTACAGACATAATGTTTCTTTTCTCTTTCTAGCAAGAAAATCTAATTTGACTTAAACTTCTGTTACGAGTTTGGAAGTTGATACTCTATAGCCCTGATCACAAATATTTTCACATTTGTCCACACATTAACACATCCTTTATAATAAAATAAAATCACAATTATTTGTAAAAGTTCACAAATATAAAAGACAAAGAGATCCCAAATGTTGTAAATATACAACTTATTGCATGTAGAGTTTATAACCAGTCGAAGAACAATTAGATATCTTACAAAAATATTTTGCACCTACAGAATGGAAAGACGTTTACAGTAGGCCTTCATTAAATTAAGTCTCCATAAAAATTTCATTCTTACACCTCACGAATAACAGCAGTTATACCAGCCTTATTAGTTCTATGAAGTACGTAACAATTTCAATAACAAGAAAAAAACCATTTCTAATCTTAATGGCAAATAGAGCTCACACAAAAATACTGGAAGTACGAGGAAAATCGACTGACATTTTCAGTGATGTTAGTATTGTCACAATGATTGAGAAAAATGTATTTCATTTTGAACTGTACATGGAAGGTTCCTCCGAGGAAGACAGTTTGTAGTCAGTTAAGATTAAAGTTTATATATTTACACAGTAGACAATAAAGGCAAATAAATAATTAGCACATATTAAATGTACTAAATTTGGAACCTCACCACAACAGTAAGCAAGTATATTTATAACATACAATACTGATGTAGCATAAGACAAATAACTGGAATGTTTATCTCCACAAAGACCTGTAATTGCACCTTTATGTACAAAGAACTGCTCAGCTGCTTCAGTCACAAAGAGGCTATACCAGAGAACACACTTATTGCAGAGGTACACTTACAACTAGTGACTGGAACATATGCTGTGATGAGTAACGTAACTGCAAGTTCACTTTCACACATTATTAATCTTATGATATACAAAGGGAAAGAAACAAGTAGACTCAAGGTACTATCAGTCAGATAAAATATTTAAATTTATCAACAATAATTTACACAGCATTTTTGTACAAACTCTCAACAAAACATGCAATATCTCTAAGGCAGTAATTTTTATTATTTTCTTTTATTATATGCCTGATAAGCCCTATGTTATTGCCAAAGTTTAAATAAAAAGGAGCCACAGGCCATTTCTCTTATGCACTAAGTAGATCAATTGAGATTTGTGGGAAGAAAAGGACTTTGAGATTTCTCCTGCAGCTGTGTTAACACATCGTAACACACTAAGACTATTATTTTGAAATGCAAGCATACAAAGCAGTCTCAACAAACCTAATAAGATGAATGCATCTTGTCATGCTAATGACACATTGGGCCACTTTCTCAGGAAAAATGTTTGTTCATCAAGCAATGGCTACAAAGAACATTAACTTGCAGAAAAAGGGGCCTTCTATTCTTTATTTACTGTTGATGGCCACTGATAATTATTTCACTAATACTGTTTACCTGTCTCGTTTTAAGGCTTATGTAACTTGATACAGTGCAAAGCCAGAAGACACCAGTGTGCGGGAATCGTTGTGCGAGTTGTTTTGCACTGTGTGGTATTGAAAATATATAGTTTGATGACAGAGACAAAATTTAAATTAGGAAACAGTATTTATATAGTTTCTATTTGTTTTTGGGAATCTTGAATAAAAATGTATATTCACAGTATAACCCATATAAAAAAACTACATATTTCAGGTAGGAAGAGAATTGAGCAATATTTCATAAATCAATAAAATAAATTTGAAAATATGCACAAATGTCAGCATAGGATTCTTGAGATATTCTGCTAACTGGCACAAACATGGCACAATTTAACAGTTTCACAATTGGCACTCGAACCAACACAATACCCTTTTATCATTCTACAGCAAAGAATAATGAAGAAATGACAATAAGACGGTAGGGATTTAACTTTTATGATATACCAGTGTTAATCGTCTGGTAACAAATTAACTGCGAATATATTTTAAGACCCACCACATTAATTGCTCATGCTGCTCTGTGAGGAGACTGGACTGAGGGACAGAAATATTGTTACTCTTTAAGATGAAGGAGCAAGAATTGAATGAAATACTGTACTTTCACTAGGCTTACAGATTCTTGTTTTTTCTTTGCAGATTCCTTACCAAATCATGCATTGAAATTTTTCTTTGACACCTACTCTAGTATACATCTTTATTTAATTCTTGACTACTTGTTACAATTGTCTGTCTCTTTGGCATAATTTTTATGAAACAACAGCTTTGCCCGTTATATAACAGGTTTCACACTTCTAAGCAATTAATGAAAGTGTAAAGTAATAAGAATCTACTCCATAATTAAATAGACCATAAAAACAGGAAATCACAAATATGTGACACGTTAGATATGCTGACATCTGTCTAACTGTAATGAATGTACAAAAAAATGCAAAATTTGTGGAGTGTAGCTTCTGAAATTTATATTAGAATAAGATCATGAAAGAAGTACCTCAGAATTATGACAAATACTGTTTGCCACAGAGGAAAATGGACAAAATATGCACAAACCAGTGAACAAATGCAGTTGACTATCATTCCTATAGCTGGGAAGTCAGCATGCTGGACTGCCACCAAAGAATTTGGGTTTAATTCTCAGTAATGGCAATGATTTTTATTTGGAAGAGAGACACAAACAGAGGTCAATGAACTTTGTGAGGAGAACTGAGGAAACACCTGAGGGATTGGCATCCTCCCTCTCTCTCCCCCCCTCTAAAGGTCGAGTTTGAGAAAGTCGATGTTAATGGGAAAAACCAATGAACTAATAAGGTGCCCCTCTATAAACAATGGATGACACATCATTCAGTCAAAGTAGATTGATCTACGAGTCACTGTGGTCAGTATCAGTTACATTATATAAAATACACTATACAGCACATGCATGCTCTTAGTTATTTCAAATAAGAAATTACATCCATCCATAAAACACGGTTTTAAAATTTAACTAGCACTTATATTTTATCTTGTGAAGTAAGTGATAATGACACTTTAGTGAAATCTTCCAGGCGATAGCCAGAATAAACCAAACACTATGTAGAAATGCAAGAGACTAATCATCTGTAGGAGTGCTATTATGGTTTTGCAGTAGTCAGTTTCATGATTTATATTAAAAATGATTTTTATATATATTTAGATTGTTGACGTTACAAATTTTAAAGTTAAAAGACAGATAACAGCATGAAATTGTTGTATTTCATGAGGACACTTACATTAAAAGATATGTTTTTGAAACAAAATTAATCGTCATGTGCTAACTGAACCAGTGAGTGATAAAAAGGCTTCATGACACTATGCAGTCATAAAAGTAAGTTCTTTTTCTTCCCCTTCCATCAAAAGTCACTACACCCATAAAATTAAAAGTGAGAGAGACACTTACAGCTTTTCTTCAATATTTTTGCCACTTCTGTACCCCTCCTATCTCCCCCCAACACACACACACATTTTAAACATCTGCAACAGTTCATCCTAGCTCAATCAAGACCCACAATAATGACTAATGTTTCACTAGAGTATATAATGTCCTTGCATGTATTGGTTTCAGTCATCTATCTGTTTCTAAACAAGTATTAAGAGTTATATTATTATTTCAAATTCGGTTAGGAATACCTAAACTGATAGGGAACAAGTAATACAGCAAACAAAAGAAGCTGTGTCTTCAAAGAAAGAATGATAGTGCCATGGATTGAAAACACAAATTAAAGTAATAAGCAAACTAAAAAAGGAGAGATTGTATACTAAAACTAAAATCCACAGATTTATCCAATACAGCTGAGCATAACCTGTATATAAACAATAAATAAAAGGTAACAGATGCTAACCAAGTTCCAACAATGTTCAATAGAAGAAATCATCAAACCAAAGCACAGACAGCTGAGTTAATAACCTGTTAGCTACTGCAATGGTACCATTTTTTTCGAAATCAGTAGGAGTTTGAAATGAGACTACAGTAAGGACGAGTAGGTACCAACATTAATTGGAAATTATTAGTGATGTAATTAACAGAGGTATCATACTTAATTAATCCTTGATCAGAAGGTAGATGGACAGCAGAATATGGTGAGAAGATAATTTATGGTTGTGGAATAAGAACAACGTGTCTCATTCTGAGGCATTGTCTCATAGTTATGACGTATTTAACCTGACAATTCCAGTTTGGAACATAAGTATATTATCATACAATGAAAAAAAGATAGTTCAGTAAAGTAGATTGTGACAGTCAAAGAAAGTTTGCACTGTACAAGAAGAAAACAAAAACATGTTCTATATGTGAAATGTTGGTGTATTTTGAATGGACAGACACTATGTCGCAATAATAAAAACATGATAGCCAAGTGGATGTGTGTCCAGAAATTAAAGGAGATTACAAACCTATGACTAGTATCAGTACAAAACTAAGAAAACATGGGCAGTGTAATCTCATTTGAGTAGGTAAGTTTTCAAGATTTAACATTCTTACATCAGAAGCTAATGTTCACAACAATTTTGTGGTAAGCCATTTCTCACCAAAACAGACAATAAAGGTACTGTCATAAAGTCAATATCTGAACTGAGAGACATAAAAGAATGATCTGAAACTGCACCAACCATATTCGTGAGTCTACATGATTTTTTAATATGTTGATCATGACACAAGAACCACTAAACTTTTCTGTACTTAATCACGGAGTTCACAAATGCCAGGTAATAAGCTAAGAAATTTAATTTTACTGGTGCAAATTTTGTAATAACAATGGGAAATGGTAAGATAAAACTACAAGGAAAACTTAAGTATATATCTTCTTGTGCTGAGATAACGAAGTATACACTCTGCAACATTTAAATGCACTGACAAAGGAATTTATAGAGAACACTATTACATTAACTTTACAAAAATGTATTAGAATCAAAATGAAATTTCAATTCTTTATCAAAGCATTCCATGTAATTAAACTTTCTGATGCATTAATAATGTCTCCAGAGCAAGGCTTGAATACTGTTGTTGGCCTCCCATGGGCAATGCTGCATGGAACTGGGAAGTGCAGGAGAAAAAGCCACGGAGGATTAAGCTATGAGCTGGGCAGCTGTGGTTTGAAGCTCAGTTGAATTAGTTGGTTGACTGTTTCCTGCTGAAGGCAAAGCTCTGTGTTAAAGCCCTGGTTCCATTATTTTTTAAGTCAGCACCGGGCTTCTAGAAATCGCTGGTGCGAGAAATGAGGATGAAAGGAGGATTGGTAACAACTCATGCTAATACGAGACCATGATTAATATATCAATAATGTTAACAAAGCCAACCAACTTAATCATTCATGGTCAGAAGATGTTGGGCAAAAGAAAATGCACACCAAATAAGAATAATAAACCTTATGAAGAGGTACTGTCACATAGTTATGAGATATTTGACCTGGTTGTTACATTTTTTTAGGACATTCAAATAAAGCACAAGCAACATCCTGAATGCAAAGTACTTGAATTCTTTTCTTGTAAAAAAAAAATGAATGAATAAATTTACGTCACTTTGCCCAGACCACAATATTGTAGCAAGGTAAGTTTAATTTTTGTGCCTGCTCACTCAAAAACAGATGAAAAAATTATTAAAAGAGAAGGGGACAGTTTACATATTGTGGGAGGAATTGATTTCCAATTGCAGAGAACAGCTGATGGCTATGTTTAACCACTAAACAAATGACTATACATTACAGATATATTTAAATGCCTTACTTATGTTCTGCTTTGTGTGTAGTGGCTGACATATTATGTCCATATATACAATCACAAAGAGATTTCAACTGTATGAAACTTGCTTATTTGAGTAGTATCAGGCTTTGAAAGTAAGCAGTGTCATCTGAAATTACTAAGGTTTATTTACATGTTGCATAGTTATGTAACATAATTACTAACCATTTATTTCAAAGTGACATAAACATTATGCATCTGCAAATGAGGCAATCCTTCCACAATACCCGAGTGCTTTGGTAACAAATGCACTGTCTGTCTTTTGGCTACACTACAGTGCATCTGGACAATGAACTGGCAAGTGAAACAATGACATCTAGTCTCTATAAAAATATAGAACCAAAGCTCTATAACTTTTAATATCTTGGAATAACAATCACGATCTTTTGCTAAGGTGGCCTTTCCTTGCTAGTATCTCTCAGGAACATTCAGATTTCCCTCAGGTAATATACATGGTTTATTTCTACAGGTGTCAATTGCAAATTAGCTGACCCTTCAAGGAAATCACCAGCTTTTCCAGAGACTGCTTCTCTTTAGCATTATAGCTCAAGCATCACCGAGTGTAAACGGTAAACAACCACTAACACAACCGACAGCTCGAAGAAGTGACTTCAACTTGTCCCAGACACGTGAATGATGTCACGTGTGTGTATCTCCTTGTCAGAAGTATATAACTTCTTCGTCAGCAGACCGTCGGCTTGATGCAGACTGTGGTGCAGACTCAGGACCGGGGCTTCCAACTCTGTTTACAGGGTGATTGTGAGTGCGATCCAGTCCTCCTGCAGATCTCCGAGACATCCCACTTTCGACAGGTGGCGGAGATGGTAGCTCACTCTGCATAGAAGCAGGACTACTGCCGGTGCGCACATGGCTATGTGGTGATGGTGCTGCAGTCTCATCTGCTGCTGCAGTTCTCGAGGGGGGACTGAAGCTGCCAGAGCCCAAGCGGCGATATCCTGAACCTCTCCTACCACTAGTGCTTTCTGTTACGGAAGACGTCGGTGACTGCCCTTGGCTCAGTTTGTAAGGCAGAATTTGTTGTACAACGGAAGAACTGGAACTGCTGCTACTATTACTGTTGCCAGTGCCACTGCTGCTACCACCCAGCTTTGTGGCCAGTTTATATGGAAGTTGTTGCTTCACCTGAAATTATCACACCATTACACTGTTAGTAAATAAAATAGAAAGAAACTTCCACATGGGAAAAATATATTAAAAACAAAGATTCCAAGACTTACCAAGCGGGAAAGCGCCGGCAGACAGGCACATGAACAAAACACACAAACACACACACAGAATTACTAGCTTTCGCAACCGATGGTTGCTTCTTCAGGAAGGAGAGGGAAAGACGAAAGGATGTGGGTTTTAAGGGAGAGGGTAAGGAGTCATTCCAATCCCGGGAGCGGAAAGACTTCCCTTAGGGGAAAAAAAGGACAGGTGTACACTCGCGCACACACACACACACACACATATCCATCCGCACATACACATACAGGTGTCTGTGTATGTGCGGATGGATATGTGTGTGTGTGTGTGTGTGTGTGTGTGTGTGTGTGTGTGTGTGTGTGTGCGCGCGCGTGTGTACACCTGTCCTTTTTTTCCCCCTAAGGGAAGTCTTTCCGCTCCCGGGATTGGAATGACTCCTTACCCTCACCCTTAAAACCCCCATCCTTTCGTCTTTACCTCTCCTTCCTGAAGAAGCAACCATCGGTTGCGAAAGCTAGTAATTCTGTGTGTGTGTTTGTGTGTTTTGTTCATGTGCCTGTCTGCCGGCGCTTTCCCGCTTGGTAAGTCTTGGAATCTTCGTTTTTAATACATTACACTGTTAGAGTGTACATGGAAAGTAAAGCAATGTACTGTACTAATGATATAGTATGATTAAATACAACTGTGAAACTTCCAAGAGTTTGTTCAGAATAACTTCTGAGTACTTTGGTATAAGGGACCAATTGTCTCTGGCAGCTAGTAAGAGAAATAATGGAATTATTTAGTCTGTTACTGCAGTCACCCTTGCTTCTATGAAAATACCTTTGCAACAGTAAAGAAGCCTGTACTATGCAATAGCCAAAATATACAACACACAACACAAAGTAATGCGAAACAACACAGCAAAACCCTCAGATGAAACACATGCACTTTTATCACCATATGTTCAATCTGTTCTGTCAGTGTACAGTACAGAATGTAACAAATGCAGAACTAACAGGTATTGTTCAAATTGTCGACTATGATGGTCACAACTTAGCGTACAGTGATGCACCATTGATTGTCTTATAAGCTAAATACTTCCACGAGTTTGGCATACTGCTTCCACGGTTGCAATAATACTAGTAACCATGTCCTTTCAAGTACTGACCAGAGTTTTTTAAACTAAGCCCTTTACATGCACCCAGAAGAAGTAGCCCAATGGTGCCATGTCTGGTCACTAAGCTGGTCGTGGAAAAGGACACAAAGCAATAAATCTACTGTCATCCAAATTTTAGTTCAAAGTGGTTCCTAACATGAAGTGCAACGTGTGCCGACATCCAGTGGGACATCATCTAGGAACAATTTGGTTCAGTGTGACAGGAATGCTATTTTAGATGTTAAGAGTGGGATGCTAGAATGCCACCTACTGCACCTCACATGTTTGTTTGTGCAGGTGTGAAATCAGTCGTGAGCAGAAGGTAGACACAGTGGACAAACGGCATCGATGAATACTTGCCGGGTGATCCACGGAAGTTCTAGCGAAAGTATACGGAAGAACCGTGGAACTTCTAGGTTATTCTGTGCTAATCGTATCAGTGACCATTGTTATGAATAACGAAAACAATTGAGATTCTGAAGTCTAAAAAACTCTCATCTTGAGCTTGCTGGAGGCAAGAGGTATTTTACTATTTGTCTGTAATAGAGTTATGGTTGTTAAGCCAACTCTTTCCTACATGTACTTAAATCTGTTTCTAATGTGAGTCGATATGAGTGACTTACAAGAAATCTAATGTTTATGTGTGAAGTGTGAATTTTGTTCTTTATGAAGCCCAAATATACTGATAGTCGTTGAAAAGTATTCTTTGAGTACCTACTTATTCTGCAAGTAGTGAGAGAGTCTTTAAGGTTCCTGCAACTAGCGTCATTCTTTGGAGGTGAAGTTTAGAGAGATTCCAGAAGCCGGCTATACAGAGAAGAAGATCAGCTGTGTACACCAAGTGAGTCGACTTGTATAAGAGAAGTGGGAAGTTTGCACGTACACTTCACACATTCTTAGTCATCAAAATGTTAGAAGATGGGGAACAGAGCTAGCCATATAACCACCTCATATCACACGGGCAGTCAAAGCAAACTGTTTTCCTGTTTCAATAGGCATTGTCTGAAATAAAAAAGCCTCCATGTGAAGTAAAACACTGGACTGCAGAATTTATATGACAGCAATAGATCATCTGAGATTGCACATTTCTGTCAGGCGATACTTTCTTGTAATACTTACATACTACGATCTGTTTCAGTCGTTGATTATGCTATCAGTAAGAAAGAATACAATCACATCATCAAATCTCATGCACCTCTTCACTTACTGAGAGCAAATTAAACACGGTTAAATGTGTAAAACAATTCATTAGTCTCCAATAATAAGGCAGTGTGGTTCAATCTGGGGCAACCAATGAACTGGCTGCCCAGGACATCCCAGCTTATTGTACTGATGTTATTACTTTTTGATAAATTTCATGATACTGGCATGTCACAATCCTCAGAAACTGTGCAAATGGAGTCTTCTAATGTACGCTCTGATCTCAAGTTCTGGTACCTGTAAGTAATTCTGATTTTCTTGGAATTACATAACATGACTTTTTGTAAACTTAAGGGTTAAGCTGTTGGCTGTGAACCAGTTTCACAACTGTCCCATTTCTCCTGACCATGCATGGTATAGATTAGTTTAGACCATTTCTCAATACAATTGCACATCAAGAACACAGATTAGTGTTTTAAGACTTCTCCAATGTCTGGGTAAACCATTCATGTAATCTAGGAACAGCCAAGAAAAGTAGCAGGCCAAGCAATGAACCTTGTGGCACACTCCACCTATGCAACGAGAAGGCCTACAATCCTATACTATTTTCATTTCCCTAGTACAGTTTTATTATCTGGATAATCAAGGGCCTTGATATCACCACAGAAAATGCCAACAGGGCTGATTCCAAGAACTTAGGCTTACAGTTGTGTTAATATACTGTTCACAGGATAAAGTTTTTTGTTATCATTTAGGTGCATTTACCTTACCCATCTACTTGTTGGTTGGTTGGTTTAAGGATTAAAGGGAACAAGGTACAAGGTCATCAGTTCCTCCTACATGGAACAGGCAAGTCAACAAAACTACACACCAAGGAAAGGCCTTGTGCACAAGGGGAAAGAAAAAAAGGTGGGTGAGGTGTGCTGACCAGGGAGCAGCCAGAGGCCCTCAAAGGAAGAACCTGTGATGGGGAACATACACCTCCACCACTTATAAGAAGAGGTACCGCATCCAACAATACACAGCAAATACTAGCGACATGGACAGGGTGAGAGAAATGCAGGAAAATAGAAGAACACCAAGTCAGAAAGAACACACAAGAAAGGGAAGAAGAGCAAAAGAATGGGTAGGCGAGAGCTGGGGCAGACCACTGCAAGTCTAAACAGCCATTGTCCAGTCGGGGCAGAGGAGGCAACAAGGAGTCTTGCCAACCCCTAGATGGACTGACCAAGCTGAGGCGCCCTTCTTCTAAGAGAGTGATAAAAAAACCCTTCACAAATAAACTGTAAAACCAGTTCAGCTGGACAGCTAGGTTAGGACAGTCCAAGAAGACCGCCATCAAATGGGCACCACAATGGCACTGAGGTGAATTCTTGCAACGGAGGAGATGACTATGAGTTGGCCAAGTATGGCCGACTCAGAGCCAACAAAGAATGATGGAGATGAGAGGCCTGCATGTAGGACCTCCACAAATTTGTGGTCTCCTTTATCACCCATAGTTTTTTTGGCCATTCCATATTCCAAAACCTTAGAACTTGATGGTGTAATATCAATTGAAGGTCTGATGCCGGAATACCAAACTCGAGAGGGCTTGCTGGTAGCATATTTAGCCAGCCTGAGTTCATTCTCCAATATCCCAAGGTGACCTAGGGTCCGGACAATGACCATCGAGTGGCCACATGGTTCGAGGGCTAAAGGGGAGTCCTGGATAGTCAGGACCAAGGGATGGTGAGGTTAACACTGGTTAAGAGCTTGTGCTACCCAAGGAGTTGCTACAGATGAGGAACGACTCACTGATGCAGGAGCAGATATGATCAAGAGCATGCGGAAGTCTACCAAGTCCGCAGAGAAAATACTGTAGTCATCCCGCAACAAAAAGGGTTTCATTACATCCCACGTGAGCGTAAGAAAAACCAGTGTGACTGGTAACCATTGGATCTCTATATCTGGCAATAGGGGACAGTAGTTCAGGTGCTCCAGGGAGCAGTGGATGTGAACGCATAAGTGATCAACTGTTGTTGGTGCAGAGTTCACAACAGTGGAATCTGCCTCTGTTAGGAGACTGATCGTGGGGCTAGACTGAAAGGTGTCAGTTGCCAGTCATACCCCACAATGGTGTATCAAGTCCAGCCAAGCCATAAGTGAGACTCTCATAATCTAGACGGGATTGGACAAATGCTTCATAGAGCCCTAGTAGGTTAGAGTGGTCCATGCACCAGTTGGTATCGATGCGGCATCAAAGAGCATTGAGGTATTATCAACATATTTGCTTTAGCTGATGAAGATGGGAGAGCTATGTCAATCAAGCCCCAGACTAGTCCCAAAACATGATGAGAGTCCGCCCTGTTGAGGGACTGGCCATGAAAGTACAGATCCAGATGGGGATACACTGTACAGTGACACAGAAATGCATAATGCAGATTTTGCTAGCCGAAAATTGGAAACTTGAGTAAGAGCCCAAGAATGCACTCTCTGTATTGTTCCCTGCAGTCTGCGTTCAGCAACGCTCATCACGGATGAACAAAAATAAATGCAAAAGTCATCACCATACACTGTAGGCCCTACAGACACCACCATATTGTTGATACCCATTATGAAGAGAGGGACACTCAAACCAGAACTCTGCAAAACCCCATTATCTTGCAGATGTAATGTGCTATGGGACGCACCAATCTGCACTTGGAAAGTGTGACATTTAAGAAAGTTCTGGATAAAAACTGACAATGGGCCACAGAGGCCCCACTCATGTAAGGCTATAAGGATGTGATGGTGTGATGTGGTATCAAAAGCTTTATGCAGATCAAAGAATACTGAAATAAGGTGGTGTTGCTGGGCAAAAGCCATTCGATAGCAGACTCCAGGTGGACTAAATTATCCATAGCTGAATGCACTTGGCGAAAACCACACTGAGTAAAAGCCAAATGTCCCAAGATACAAGGAGCCAATACAGCCCTCGACTCACAATACATGTTTAAGTACTAGGTCTACAACTTTGCTTCCACCGTTTTTTCCTCAATGTTGAGGGCTTTATTGTGGAAAAACTTACAAAAAAAATTTTGATTCATAGTATTGCCCATCACTGGCCACTACATTCTCCCATCTTCTGGATAGCATACGAATCCCATGGTGGAAGAACTGGGCGTCTTTTGTGGGGATCCATGAATCGATTCAATTTTGCACTTGTTCATATGATCAGAAGGGCTAGTCAGACAGACTGTATGCTGTTGATCGAAAAAGGTGGTAGTCAGAGAGAGCAATGTATGGAAAATATGGTGGGACGGATAGGACTTCTCATTTCAACGTTTCCATGTATATTTTGACGGGTTTTGCAACATGGGGTCAAGCACTGATGTGCTGCAAAATTATCTTTACGTGTCTATCACTGTATTCTGGCCGTTTGTGTTTCAGTGCTGGGCTCAAACGCATCAATTGCTTTCGGTAATGATGTCCTACGACTGTCTCCATCTGTTTCAGTAGCTACGAAAACGTTTTGTCTTCCCCTTCCATGCCGGTCTTTGACATCAAAAGCACCGTTCTTATGGCTTTGAAAACATTCTCTGCATGTTCTTCCACTAATAGTTCCCTCACTATTGCTCTTACCCAGCATTTTAAGAGCCACAGCCACAGATTTTTTCCTGTTAAAGCAGAAAATTAAAACTTCCCACAAATGGCGAGAAATGGGAATGTAAGTTGACGTACTTAATCGAGAATAACCTTATGATGCAATCACAAATCGACTAATATTTTTATGGCATTATGTTGACAGATGCCTAATCTTAGATTACACCTAAGGCCAACCACCTTTTCCCCACTTGGCACTACTGCCATCTATTGCAAAACGGCACAAGCAAAGTTGTAGACCTAATAAGTAACTTGCAGAGGGTACTGGTTAAACTGATTGGACGACAGCTATCCATCTGAAGAGGTGGGTTATCAGATTTGAAAACTGCAATAGGGACAGCCTTGCGCCAAATGCGATTGAAAAGGGGAAGTATATGATGCTGGCAAACCGCTGAAAAATGTTGAGGCATTTGGTTGTGCAACTGGCCAAGTCTAGGAGCTGTGTCATGGCAGAGAGCAAGGCTGTTAGTGAATTCCCACTTGCTAAATGGGACATTATAAGGCTCCAGGTGATGGAGAACAAAATATAAATGGAGCTGCTTCTGATGGTGTTTAAGAAGATAGAACATGAGTGGACAGTGGACTGATGAAGAGGCCTAGGGAAATGCCGAGCAAAATGCTCAGTGATGAGAGTCCGAGATGGTGAGGACAACAACATTCAGGGGAATTCCTAAGATGCCTGTAGGTAGGCAGCCGTAAAAGCACCTGATCTTTGCCTGTAACTGAGACGAGGGAGTGTGCAGGCCTATAGCAGTGACTTATCTGTTTCTAGCCTTTAATTAGATAACTGGCCTGAGCATCAAGCTGTTTAAAGGCTAGGAGTGATCAAGAGATGCGATTTGTAGCATTGGAGTGCACGGTGGAAGTCTTTAATAGCTGCAGCAATTTTGGAGGTCCACCAAGAGACAGACGTCTGTCAGGGAAATCCCGGGGAGGAGGGAATTGCTGAAGAACTGCTGAAAGGATGACATCAATCAGACTCTGTGCAGAATCACAAATGCCATTGTGTGATGGAGCGGTTGGGATGGCAGTCAAGAAAAAGGCAACCAAATTCGAATTAGTAAAAGCCCATCTGGAATGGCGTCCAGCTAAGCGATGCTGATCGAAAGGTAAGACAATCAGAAGAAGATTGCTGTCACACAAATCATCATGGACTCCCCACCGAATGGAGGGAAGGAATATAGGACTACAGATGGAAAGATCAATGCCTGAGAAAGTGCTGTGTGTCACACTAAACTGTGTAGGAGTACCAGTGTTGAGAAAGCAGAGATCAATCCCTGCCAGCAGGTCTAAAACAATTCTGCCGCAGTCAGTAGTCACAGTGCCACTCCTCAGGCGGTTATGGCCATTAAAATCCCCAAGATGAAGGAAGGGAGGAGGGAGCTGGCGAAGGATGGCAAGAAGAGCAGGAAGCATATGAGGTTGGTCAGGAGGGGGGAAATAAAGATTGCGTTTTGTTACTGCAGAGTCTAAATGAGTCCAAACGGCCACCGCGTCCAGTGCGTTTTGAAGAGAAACCTAGGAACCAACCATGTCCATGCAGACCAATGTACAAACATCACTGTAGGCTCACAGAGGACTGGTCCAGTTCTGGCAGAATGCTCAGAAACCATGAAGAGTCGGCAAATGAGTATCCATGAAATGAGATTCCTGTAATATAGCATAAGCTTCAGAGTAGAGAGAACGAAGAGACTGCAATATCAGGTGATGACAGTAACCATTACAGTTCCATTGAAGGAGAATAGTACAAGAGCCAAGATGGATGCTGAATGGGCCACAATCAATCACTGTCACTGATAAGAATGGAATGATGTAAGATCGGACCTTGACTGAGAGGGAGGGGCCAACATCACCAGAGATACTGAGGGGGCCTTGTCCCAAGACTTACACACCTTCTTCTTCTTCTCCTCCGCCTCAGAAGGGTGACAGGAAGTGAGGTCAGATAGAGAGCAAGTTCCTAGACAGAGTTCCATCCCCAGCAGGAGAAGGAGTGGCTCCGTGAAGGATGGGAACAGCAATTGCCACAGATGCGGAAAGGGAAAGGGGGGGGGGGGGGGGGGGTCAGAATGGAAAAAAGGAAGGAGGATGAGGAAAGGACACAACAGAAACAAAGGTAGATGTGGAGACAATCAAATTTTGTTGGGCTTTTGATTAGGATAGGGTGTCAAGAATTTTGAATTTTTGAATTTTATAGATTTTATAGATTGGACAATCCACGAGCAAGGAAAATGTGGGCTTGCACAGGTCACACTTGTGGGCAGTTGGGTGCAAGGACTGTTCACATAGAGATGGTGGTCGCAGTTGCCGAAAATACAAGTTGCCTCACTTTGTTAAGACACATGACCAAAGCTAAAACACCAGAAACAGTGCATGGAAGGTGGGATACAGGTCTCCATTTTGCAATGGTAAACCAGAACTTTGCTTTTTCCAGAAGGGAACCCTCTCAACAGCCACGATGAAAGTGTCAGTATCAACAAGATTGTCCTTAGGACCTCTCTGGACTTGCCAAATGAAAGGAATGCTGTTCCATTCCAGATTAGTCCTGAGTTCCTCATCAGACTGTTGATGGATGACCCTGCCCTGGGACATACTTAAGGACTGGCGAAGAGTAATGTTCATGGGGACATCTCTTAAGCACTCACAAACACAAAGAGAAGCCAACTGACTGGCAGAAGAGGCTTCTATCAGCAGGAGATGAGATCACAACTTACTAAGAGAGTCAACTTTACCAAACTTATCTTCATCGTGTTCTACAAGAAAAAGGGGGGTTTGGTAGCTGCAAAAATTTCCTTGTCTATCATGGGGGGGAATGGGGAAAGAGTTTCGTAACAAGCCAGCAGGCCTAGCCCTCCTCCTAGGGAGTGGCCAGGGACAAGAAGGTCAAGGAAGCAAAAGTAGGAGCACAGAGAGAACCATTTCTATCTGAAGAGATGATCACAGAAGAGCGGCCAAAATGTGGAGTTTACCACCCTTCATGTGGAGAGCATCCACCCTGGTAGAATCGGGGCTCACCCAGCTACAGCAAAGGCTGCCTGGCACAGTGGTCATTATCGGGAGTCCAAAAAGATAAGCAAGCACTCCTAGACATATGCAAGATGATGACAGCTCAGGTGCCAGCAGTGTGATCCCTGTTTTGTCAGGGGATTCAGCCAAATGGGTACGTAACAGCCCCACCACATGGACTAGCGACTGTGCCGGTGACCTAGTGGGAGGAGGTGGGGGGACTCATGTTGGAGACGCTTACTACTTCATCATGACGAGACGGCCGGGAGGAAGTCGACCAGGCTGTTGGGAGAGGTTTGACTTCTCTGACTTTGTTCACATGAAGGGAGCACCAAGGGTCGTGCCAAAGTGACATGACAGAGAAAAGTACGAATATCTTGTGAGGCACAGAGTGAGAAGCGGGCCGACCGAGATGGACAGCGGCCTTGGCTGCAGCATCAGCAGAGTCATTTCCAGGCACACCAACATGGCCAGAAACTCACATGAACATCACTTGGGCTCCCCCAACCGGGAACAAATGGAGGCAGTCCTGGATCCATTGAACGATGGGGTGGACTGGATCTGGATCATCCAGATCCTGAAGGGGACTGAGAGAGTCAGAGCATATCACACAGCGAATGAGCTGGTGCCTTCGGATGTAGTGAACAGACTGATAGAGGGCAAAAAACACTGCGGTGAAAATTGTGCACTGGTCGAGAAGCTGGTATTGAAACTTATCATCCCCAACGACAAAAACACACCAACACCGTGGGCAGACTTGGAACCATCAGTGTACAAAAACATGCTGTAAGTTGTGAGCAAAGTTTGAGAAATTTGCAGAGATAGGTCAGCTCGGGAGTCGAATCATTCGGGAACAAGCTGAGGTCAAAATGAAAACAAACCTGTGCCTGATGCCAAGGAGATGAAGGGCTCTCACCAATTTGAAAAGTGGCAAGAAGTGTGCACTGCAGCTGCTGAAGCAGGTGACAAAAGAGGATGCCGGGAGGCCGCAGAGAAGAAACATACATCTCATATTGGTGGTCAAGAATGTCATAAAAAAAAAGAGTCGAAGGTTGGGTGGCCCGGCATAGAAGAAAGCCGACATGCATACCTACTGAGTAGGGTGTTGCACCAGTATGACAGTGGTAGTTCACCTGCCTCTGCTTAGAGACTCTCAACTGGACTAGTACGGAAGGCACAAGTTGTGAGATGGATCCCCAAATGCTGTATCAGTTCAAATGGCTCTGAGCACTATGGGACTTAACAGCTGAGGTCATCAGTCCCCTAGAACCCAGAACTACTTAAACGTAATAACCTAAGGACATCACACACATCCATGCCCAAGCAGGAATCAAACCTGCGACCGTAGCGGTCGTGTGGTTCCAGACTGAAGCGCCTAGAACTGTTCGGCCACACTGGCTGGCAAATAATGTATTGTATTTAGACGGCGTAAGATAGACGGCCATGCACATGAGTAGACAATGCATCCATAATCCAACCTGGAGCGAACAAGAGATCGATAGAGGCGGAGGAGGGCAGTTCGGTCAGCTTCCCAAGAGGTACCACTCAATATTCGAAGGGCATTGAGGGACTGGGTGCAGCGTGCAGCCAGGTAGGAAACTGTTTGTGACACTTCATGAATAGAGAAGATCCAGACAATGCTGAAGACAGCGTTGCAAAAGACACACGCCTGCTGGGAGCTGCAATAAATAGCAAAGTCATCAACGAAAAGAGAGCTGGAAATGCCAGCTGGAAGGCAGTCCATAATTGGGTTGATGGCTATGGTGAAGAGGATGACACTCAGTACAGAGCTCTGAGGGACCCCATTCTACTGTGAAAAGGTGTGATATGGAGGAACCTACACGTACCCAGAAAACTTGGTCTGTTAAAAATTCCTGGATGAAAGTGGGAAGACAACTGCGAAGGCTCCATGTGTGCATAGTACGCAGAACGCCTGTCTGCCAACAGCTATCATAGACTTTTTCCAAATCAAAGAATACGGCCACTGTTTGTCGCTTCTGCAGAAAATTATTCATCACGAACATCGACAGAGTGACAAGATGATCAACAACTGAGTAGCGCTTTCGGAACCCAAACTGAACATTAGTGAGAAGATGGTGTGACTCCAGCCACCACACTGATTGACCATTGATCATACGTTCCATCACCTTACAAATGCTGATGGTAAGGGAAATTGGACAATAGCTGGAAGGAAGAGATTTATCTTTACCAGGCTTAGGTAGGGGAACAATAACAGCTTCACACCAAAGCATGGAGAATACTCCGTTAGTCCAGATATGGTTGTAGGTATTAAGGACAAAGCATTTTCCCACAGGAGGAAGATTCTGCAGCATGAGGACATGGATTATATTGGGCCAAGCAGCAGAAGACCAGGATGAGGAGAGAGCACACTCGAGCTCCCTCATAGAAAAAGGAGTATTGTAGCATTCTCGATTCAAAGAGAGAAAAGAGATTGCACGAGCCTCCTCCACTTGTATCCGAGGAAGGAAGGCAGGATGGTAGTGGGTGGAGCTTGAAACCTCCGCAAAGTACTGGCCCAAAGCATTGGAAACATCCATAAGGTCGACTATGACGTTTCCCGCCACAGTCAGACCATGGATCGGGGGAGGGGGCGGTAGTCCCAGAAAGCCGGCGCAGGCCACCCCAAACGAGAGAGGGCGGAGTAAAACTGTGAATGAGCTGAGGAAGAAAAGCCAGCATGCTTTCTTGCTTTCCTTAACAGTGCGAAGGCTTTCCTTAACAGTGCGAAGGCACTGCGCACGTAGTTGTTTGTAACGAATGCAGTTTGTTAACGCAGGATGACAATGAAAGACACGAAGCACACGTCGTCGGGCACGAATCACATTGCTGCAGTCCACAGTCCACCAATGGACCGGGACCTGACGGGGAGAACTAGTAGTACATGGGATAGAGGATTTGGCAGCTGAGAGAATAACGTCCACAAGGTGCTCGACCTGATCTCATCACAGCTGGGAAACAGCCATACGTCAAAGACTGCCAAGGAGGAATATAGCCTCAAGTCAATAAGAGAGAATTTCCAATGAGCAGGCCGTTGTGGTGGGGTATGATTGTACAGGCGAGTCACACAAGGGAAGTGGTCACTTAAGTAAGTATCCGAAAGAGCACACCACTCGAGACGTCGAGTGAGTTGGAAAAAGCAGATCGAGAGATTTAAGTGGGAATAAGTGTAAGTGGAATCAGAGAGAAATGTGGCTTCACTGGTGTTAAGGCACACAAGATTAAGATGATTAAGAAGATCTGCCAAAAGAGAACATCTCGGGCAGGTGACCAGTGAGCCCCAAAGAGGAAGATGGGTACTGGTGTCACCAAGGAGCAGAAAGGGTGGAGAAAGTTGAGCAACAAGCTGCATCAGGCCCGCCCTTGTGACAGCAGAAGATGAAGGGATATAAATGGTGCAGAGGGAAAAGGAAAATTTGGAAAGGAAAACATGGGCTTGCTGGTGGGTGTGCAAGGGGATAGGATGGTGACAAACATCATCTCATAGAAGCAGCATGACCCCATCATGAGCAGAAATCCCCACCATAAGGGGATGGTCCATCCATAGTGAAGTAAAATGGGATAGAGCAAAATGGTCTTCAGGACGTAGCTTGGTTTCATGGAGACAGACTACGAGTGGGCATTGCGATTGCAGGATCAGCTGGAGGTTTGCGCCATTGGACCAAAGGACATGGATGTTCCATTGTAAAAGGGCCATAAAATTTAGGAACACTGGTGAATGAAGAAGAAACACTCGCCTCGACTGCTGCTTAGCGCAAGCCGTCAAGGGAGGACAGCCACCAGAATCAACAGGTGGAGGATCTTCGTCCATCAACTCAGCAGGATCAATGGAGCTTTCCCGGTGTCGGTCGGTTGAAAAGGACCAACAAGACGAAGAGGGCCGACAAGTCAGAGAGGGGGAAGACTGTTTGTATGCCTTTGGATAATTGTTTTGACTTTTGGTGATTGGCAGAAGAGCTAGATGGGCTGTGAGCTCGAGGTATGCAAGAAATCTTCCTGGGAATAATCCTTTTTGAATTGATGGTTTGCTGGCTAAGTTGCAACCGCCTTCACCAGTGAGAGTGAAGACCGGGTAGCAAAGTTTATAGCCCAGGAAGCGGGAGACAGAGTGTCAGTTTGAAGGCGAGGTGACTTTGCCACCATCGAACTGAACTGTAAGTCACAAGTTTGCACAGCCATGTTTTTCATGGGACACGGAGGGGGACGGGGAGGCTAACACAGAGCTGTAGCTTCCAGATGAAGGGACACTTGGTTTACGGTTCGCCAACAGTTTCCAGGCAACAGGAAAAGGTACCTTCTCCTTCACCCTTATCTCCTCAGCAGCTCACTTGTATTGATAGACCGCACAAATACGAGAAGAAGCAGAATGGTCTCCATGACAATTAATGCAGAAGGGGGAAGGAGGTGGACAGGCGCCTTCGTGTGCATCCGTGCTACAAGTGACACATTTGGCTGCATTTTTACATGAAGTGCTGGTATGATTGAACTGGTGGCATTTATAACACCTCAATGGATTGGGAATGTAAGGGCACACATAGATGACTTCATAGCCTGCCTTTATCTTGGTAGGGAGCATTAACCGATCGAAAGTGAGGAACAACATGCGAGTGGGTACCAAATCGGCAGCTTCCTTCTTCATAACTCTATGAACAGCAGCAACACCCTGATCCGATAAATAATTAGTTATTTCATCCTCCATCAAACCATCCAATAGCCAGGTGTAGATTACACCACGAGACAAGGTAAGTGTCCTGTGAGCCTCCACTCTTAAAAGGTATTCATGGATGAGTTGGGCCTTGAGTAGTTTCTGGGCCTGGAGAACACTATGAATTTCCAAAAGCAGAAATCCATTGCGGAAACGGAAGCCTTATTTCACAGGGCCGGCAATGCCATCCATGCCTTTATGTATAACGAAGGGATTTACAGTAGCAAAAGTCTGGTTTTCGTCTAAATGTGAGACTACTAGATATCGAGGCGCAACAGGAAGAGACACTGAGGCAGGAGCCTCATTTCAATTTCTTTTATGTGAAACAGTCTGAGAAAGAGAAGGAAAATCAGTCATTGTAAAGAAATCCTCCAAGACTGCCAGCGTCTCCAATGGTGTGCTCCTCCCAGCAGGGGCCCTCCAAAGCCCCCCCCCCCCCCCCCTGGCCTGATTGTCCTCAACTTAGGTCACATCTCCCAAACGACAGAGGGAGGGATCAATTGGCAGAGGAGGCAATAAGCCCTCCCTGGGACTGGCCTGTAGCAGGATTTACGTGCTGGCCCTACATGCCAACCTGCGGCTGGGAGTTACCCGTTACCCAGTCTCCTGCTACGCGTCAAACGTGTGGGTGGCCATCAGGCGCACACAGGGAGGAGAAGAAAAGATAGGGAGGAGAAGAAAAGATAAGAAGGAAAGGAAGAGAGAAAGGACGGCCTCATACGCTTCAGTGGAGGAAAAAGAGGGCACAACAAGGACAGGGCACAACAAGGACAGGGCACAACAAGGACAGGGCACAACAAGGAAAGAAAGGGACGGGGAAAATACTGGACGAGAAAAAAACTGGACGGGGAAAGGGCAGTACGGGGAAAGGGTGGTATGGGGAAAGGGCGGTACAAGAGAAAATATTCCTACATGCAAACCAACACAAATGAGCTTCAAGAGCCCATTAAGGCACGAGACATCTCCCCAAGAGAGGGGGAAAGGACAGGAGAAGAGGAGACATGCAGCCCAGAAAGAGAAGCAGTGCTGCGAGGGCTGGGGCCACGTGGTCACCAAGCACGTGTTCACCAAAGAGCGGTGTGAACCCCCTGGGGGGGAAGGGCAGGAGGGGAGAAGCAATATTCTAGGATGGTTCTCATGAGGATTTAGTAAGAAAAGTTCTTTGTAGACTGATTGACTGATTTTGTTTTTCCAATATTCTACAAATGAACTGAAGTCTGATATTTCAATTACCTTCATCTGAGCCTATGTGATCATTCCACTCCATATGTACATCTACATACGTATTCTACAAGCCACCATATGATGCATGGCACAGGGTACACTGTACTAGTGCTAGTGATTTCCTCTCCTGTTCCACTCACAAATGACTGTCTGCATGTCTTTGTAAGAGCCCTTGTTTCTCTTACCTTGTCTTTGTGGCCCCTAAGTAAGCTGTACATTGTTAGCAGTAGAATCAGTCAGTCATGAATATCAGTTCTTGAAACTTTCTCAATAGCGTTCCATGAAAAAACTTCATCTTCTCTCCAGGAATTTCCATTTGAAATCACAGAGAATTTCTGGAACACTTGCATCTTGATTGAACCTACTTGTATAAAATCTAGCAGCACACCTCTGAATTACTTTGATGTCTTCATTTAAACCTCATGTGGATCCCAAGTACTTAAGGATGGGTCACACGATTGTTTTGTATGTGGTCTCCTTAATGGATAACCATATTTTCCCAGTATTCTCCCAATAAGCAGAAATCGACTATTTGCCTTCCCTACTAACAACTTTAAATGCTTGTTCCATTTGATACTGCTTTGCAACGTTACATCTACATATTTAATCGACATGTCTGTGGGGAGTGCCAAACTACTAACACTGTAACGAAATTTAAAATTTTCCCGGTGAATTAAACGTTCGTTCGAAGAGATTTTGAAATTTATGACAACTGGCTGCAATCCCATTCTGCGATATTTCAACTACACACCTGCCAGTCATCTTTAGGTGAGCCATCAAAGACTGATGAACATGTTTTCCACTCTGCCTCATATAGTACACTGATAGTATTGCGGTGCATGCATCAGAGTCATGGTGAAAGAAAGACCACGCCATCCAGCGGCAGTGTGGTGCTTGTGGAACTGCAGGGGATCAGTTGTCTTCGGCGTTGCCGCTCGCTGCAGTTACCAGAGTATTCTGGCATCTTTGTCTGAAGCATATTTTAATAGATTCTTTTATAATGGAGTCCCAAAAAAATGTTGCTGTGGTCAAAATTAATGTTTTGTCGTACTCCATTGAATGTCTGTTGGAGATACAATGTTTCCCAACTGCAGACTGAGTTTTTACATCATCTTAACTCAATTCATGAGAACATTTGATTTACCGTAGAATTACAGAAAGATGGTTGTCTCTCATTCCTGGATGTTTTGACGATGGAAGAGTGACAATCCTTTGGGACAATCTGTTTACCGTAATCCCATTCACGCTGATTTGTTTCCATCACCAATCCCAAACCATGGGTATGCCTAAAATCCTTGTACACAGAGCCCATACAGTGTCAGATGCAGATAGTTTAATTAAAGAGCTTGCACATTTAAGAACAATGTTCAGAGGCAATGGATACTCGACCTGGCAAATTAACAGGGCATTCTCAGCTAAATCCAAGAACTGGGAAGTGGATAAGGAGGAGAACGTGCCAGCAAAGTCCCTAGCTTTTCTTCCCTTCACTGGAACCATTTCCTTCAAAATAGCAAGAACCCTTAATAATTTTCAGGTGAAAGTGATTTTACATCCACCATCTAAAATTTCAGACCTGCTGGGATCAGTGAAGGATAATTTGTTATTGCGGAAGGTGGGAATTTACAAAATACCTTGCGGTGTGGTATGGTCAATATAGGGCAAACAACAAGCACAGTGGAAAAATGTTGCACAGAACATAAAAGTTCCACTCGTCTTCTTCAACCTACATGTTTGCAGTTGCGGAATGGACATTCAGTGGAATATGACAAACATTAATTATGGCCACAGCATCTTCTTGGGACTGTTACAAAAAAATCTGTTGAAATACACATAGCATAAAACGTACTGAACTGTGACGGTGGCTACCACCTAGATAACGTGTGGAATCCCATCATCTCCGAGATTCCAGACGAAGACATGAGAATACTCCGGTAATTGCGGCAAGCAGCAATGCCGAGGACAGCTGATGCTTGCAGTTCCAACAGTGACAGTGCTGCAGCCGGACTGTGTGGTCCTTCCGTCACCATGACTCTGATGGATGCGTGGCAATACTATTAGCATGCTATATAAGGTGGAGCGGAGAAGATCTTCGTCAGCCTTCAATGGCTCACCTGAAGATGACTGGCAGGTGTCCAGTTGAAATATCATGGAATGAAGTTTACAATGACTGGCTGCAATCCCGAAATCTCTTTGAACACTAACATTCATTTGAATTAGCTTGCATTTTTATACATTTACACCTAGCTGCCATTCATCACACCCAACAGAAATTCTGTCCAAGTCATGCTGTATCTTCCTGCATTTACTAAATAAAAACACTTTTGTGTACACTATGGCGGTATCAGCAAATGGCTGCTGATTGCTGCTTGCTGCTGTCAGCTACCTTGTTTACATATACGGGCACAAAGAGCCATCCTATCCTACGTCCCTGGGAACTTTTGATGATACCTACCATCAAGGACAACATACGGCTCAGCTCTATTACTTAAAAAGTCTTCAAGTCATTCTCATATCTGAGAACCTAATCTGTACGCTTGAGCCTCTGTTACAGTCTGTAGTCGGGGACTTTGTCAAATGTTTTCTGGAAAACTAGGAATATGGAATCTGTCGACTTTGGTCCATGATTTGCAGGACATTGTGCTATAAAATGGCCAGCTGATTTTCACACAAGCAGTGCTTTCTGAATCCAAGCCGGTTTGCAGACAGAAGCTCTTTTGTCTGAAGGAATTTTATTATATTTGAACTTAACATATGCTCATGAATTCTGCAGCGTATCGATGTTAAAGATGTTGGTCTGTTATTTTGCAGGTCCATTTTTTTACCCTTATGTAAGGAAATCACCTAGGCTTTTTTTTCAGTTACTAGGCACTTGGCCTGGCTGAGAGGTTAATGATAAATGAAGCTAAGTAAGGTACCAACCGAACTGGGATTCCATATGGATCTGGTGACTTAATTGTTTTCAATTCTTTCAGTTGCTCTCCAATGCCAGGGATGTTTGTTTTATGTCCTATATATGAGAATTTGTACAATGGTCAAATGGTGGTATGTCTGTACGATACTCCTATGCGAATAATTTTTTAACATAAAATTTTAAACTTCAGCTTTCCTCTTGCCTCCCAAATTGTTACACCCAGGTATTTTTCAGGGTTGACTGATTCCACTTGTGACTCACTGATATGGCACCCATGAAATCCTTCATTTTTGTGTTTTGTGGAGTGCATAATTTTACACTTTTGGACATTTAAAGGAAGTTGCCACCAGTCTCTGATCCACTTTAAAATCCTATCAAGACCAGATTGGACACCTGTGCACTTTATTCGCAGATGGCCCTTCTTTAAGGATCTCCAAAAAGTCTGAGGATATCATTAATATTGTCCAACGGGCCTTTAATAGACAATGACGACAACGACAACAACAACAACAACAACAACAACAACAACACACCCTAGAGCATACCTCAATTTATCTGTTGACAGCTCTTGACCCCACATAATCTCTACGCTGTAGTCTTCCTACCAAGAAACTCTCTGTTCAGCAACAATTTTTCTTTGATAATTGTATGACATACTTTTGGTAATAAATGTTGGTGTGGTACAGAGTTACAGCTTTTTGGATGTTAAGAAATTCTACGTCCACCTAACTGTCTCGATCCATGGTTTTCTGAATGTTATGTGAGAGAACTGCGAGTTGGTATTTGCACAATAGATGTTTTCAAAATCTGTGGTGATTGACACGGAAGAGGTCATTCTGTTAGACATACCAAATTACAATGGAGCTCAAAATACGTTCAAAGATTCTACAAGAGACAGATGTCAATGATATTGGACAGTAAGAGGAAACGCTTCTGCTATCCTCCTTGTAGACAGGTGTGACCTACTTTCTTCCAACCATTGTGAACAACAAAATCGATACTTAGCAATTCCCATGCCTCAAAAATAAATTTAAATCCATTATACTGTAGGAACAACAAAAAACCACGAACATAACAGTTGTAAAAACTGATAATATAAATATGGCAGCAAAGCACAACATTTATATGAATTATGTACAGAGAGAGAGAGAGAGAGAGAGAGAGAGAGAGAGAGAAAGAGAAAAGGAGCGGGGGAGGGGGGGGGGGGGGGGGGGGGAGGCAGAGGAAGTAATAGAAAATTAAGAATCTAAAACAAATCTTTGTTATGCTGCATGTTACACAACATTACATTGCATCAATATTCCATAGGGATGGTGCTTTACTATTTATTGTTTTAGAACAGCTTTCATACTTATTTCTAATTTCCAATGAGTTCTTTTAACTGACCTGCACACTCTGTGCCTGCACCTTCTGCTGATTTGTGGCACTGATGAGGTTCAATGGTAGTGTAGCTTTGTTTGTGGTGGCACTGGAGCTGCAAGAGCTGCTTGCATTACTGCCAGGCTTGCGCTTGGAAGTATGGGAATCTGCTTTGCGACGAGAATCAGGTACAGGTGGAGAACAGTCACCACTAACGCCTGTAACACTCATATCCTCTGGCTGGGTGCGTATCAATATCCCCTGCCCTGAAAGACTATCTTCTGGAGGCACTGCAGTCACTACAGGCATATTGGGGCTAATAAGGATTCCCTGGCTTGTTAAATACTCTAATTTACTGTACAGCTTCTCCCGCTGCTGCCGTACATCCTCACTTTCTGCTCGGACTTGTTCCTGGAATGAGAAGTAATTCAAATATTACACGACAGACATAAAAATGTAGATACTAAACATTGCTGACTTCCTATGACAACAGAAAACAATGATTATGCGCCTCAAAATGCCTTACAGAGTAGGTTTTCACATTTCCGAGAAGGTAAGATACTGATTAATAAACACTGAACACAGAACGTATACATAGTTTTTAATTCTGCTACAATACAATAAATATAATGAACTAGCTGTGATTCACATTCACACAGCTGTTTAAATACTCAAGAAGAGAAAGACAAAAGCCAAAAGTTATTTGCACCAACGCTCACTCAAAATATAGTAGGTATCTCAAAGCTGCATCTAAAATGTAATATTAGCTAATTAAAGTTTGGGCAACCATAATTGAATGGGAAAGAAAGTTTACTAATACAAAAGGGCAGTATCTCCAAATAAGGTTACATACAGCTCCTTCAGAAGTCTTTACATTATCATAATTGGCCATATGCCTAAAAACACAGAGATAATGTGCTAGATGGCCAAGTATGCAAAAACATCTATGAGGCTAGTAGATTAAGCTATGAAGTTCCTTCATTGTTGTTCTTTTTGCACGTAACATTATGTGTTAGCCTCTAAAACTTTGGTAAGAATTCTCTGTTGGAGCGTCAGAGGACATGACAACAATATAATAAAGGAAACACTTTTTTGATGTTATGCAATTACTGAGTATTTCTAGTAACTTCATCTTTTTGCTTTTCTCAATTTTCATCATTGGAAATACTTGAAATCAATAAACATAACACAGTTTTAAATTATGAAAAAACAACAATTCCCTTTTTCTTGGTTGTTAGTTAATTTTCCATTATGAAAATTAGAGAATAGAACATGAAAATCAATTTAATCAGCCATTTCTCATAAATGAACCATTTTACATGTAATATAAAAATGCAATACCTTCCTTTGTAAACACTCTGTGTCTCATCATTTATGTATCTTCTGCATTTGTATCAGTAATGTCTGTATAATTCACATGTCATTTTACCTGTGTTTGTAACATTTAGTTGTCACTCAACAATGGCCTAAGATGCAGAAAACTGGTTTGTGACCAAACAAACAAAAAACAGCTGCAGAACACCACAAGACATAGTAGTCAATAACATCAAGAGGAGGTTCTCAGCCATTACTATTTTTCATAGATGTACATTTTTCATAGATGTACAAAGAAGACTGGTACAACTCCCCAAACTGAGGGGGTCAATAAATGAAACTGCTTGTCCATTAGTGTATGTTTTGGGATAATGCCTTTTTATATGTTCAGTTAATTCCAAAGATAAGAACATAACTACTGGTAAAATAAGACAATGTAATTGATATGGGAGACACTAGTATGTGGTGCATTCAAAAATACAATAAACAATGTGATCAATCTAATTCTTTCCAAAGTGATGGTTAGCACTTTCTTCTGCCAACCCCTTCAAGTTTTCTGAGTTAAAATCATAATTGTTACCAAGTATGTCTGGGAGAGAAAGCTACATTGTTTGTTACACACTTTTTGGATGTGCATACATATAATTGGAGTCGTAATTTCCTCTTCAGCATAATCCCTTCTTGCAGCACTTCTTACTGGAGTTTTTTGAGCATTTCTGTGACAATCTTGTGATGACTAAACAAACTTACAAGAGTTTCTACAAAGTTATTCTGAACTTTTAAGGGAAACATGCTGTAAAATGAACCAACATTTTGACTACTCTTGGAACCCAGAATAATTTTACAGAAAGTGACCACTGTGACAGAATACTATGGAGAAAGAAATCATACCCATCTTCTATGAATCTTCCCTATCACTTCCATTAATCCAACTTCAGAAACACAAAAAAAAACAACCTCATACTGAACGAAACCCATGTAAGAATCACCCAGAAAAAAGGTTTTGTAAGGGGTCTCCTTCATGGAAGAAGCGCACTGTGTGCAAGAGGCGCAGGCTGCGAAACAAAGAAAACCTGATGTCAGAGACAGTGTACTATAGAGGTTCAATTCTTAAATAAGTAATAGGATGTAAAGAGTAATTTGAGATCAAATGGAAGTAATTACCACTATACATGACAAAGCTTCCTAGGTTATCACAAGAGTCAATGATCATTAAAAATTTATGTGCTTTCAGACTTATTTTCAGAAGATGCCTTAACAGAAAATTATGCCTCTGAAAAATTATAGGCAAGGTGCACAATACTTTAGAACCTTGAATCCTGATGTATAGGTTTCCCAGCCTACCTAAGCACAATTTCCAATTTTTCTTTAAAAATATTTTCTGGTTTTATTAAATTGTAATTCATTGTGGTCTACATGCCAAAGTAAGATTGTCACCTCAGCAGAGATTGTTTGTTCCTCTGAAGTGCTGACAGAGAATCTGCCACCTATGCACACAATGTGTGTATCCTACAGGGAAAGGGGGGAAGAACCACATCTTGCCTTCTGACCAAGGGCATTAGTGAAAATAGCAACCTCTTTTTTGCACCAGCACCTAGCCAACCAGGACATGTTTCCTTCCTAACTCCTTTGTAAAGAAAGTCCATATGACAAAATTATATTTCTAATGTGCTCATCTCTTGGCTCCACCGAGACTGATTGGCGACGTTGCAAATCATCTTAGGAGCTTCGTTACAACTAAAAAGCTGCCTTCTGGTCTGTGAAAAACTAACTGAATACTCCCCAAAGCTGCCTACATTTTGTTTATCCCAATCAGGCTCACTCTCCACCTGCATACTGATTTTAATGAAAATGGAATATCACTAAAACTGCAATGACATATTTCAAAACTGTGTCATCAGATACCACAGATATAAGAATAACTTCCAACCATTCACAGATAGTGTCATCTTGATCCTTCCAACCAACACCAGCTTTTCTGAATTACATAGGTTGGAACTCTCCCTGCAATTTATCCTACCTTCCTGTAACTCTCCTGGCCTCCACATCCGATAGTACCTGTCCTTCACCCATCCATCCCCTTCCCACTTCAGCACCACACAACCTTCTGCTAAGAACATACCCACAGTCTTTTTACTTCTCGACCCTGTACACTCTCATAAGCAACACTTTTATGCTCCCACCCCTACCCTGCTATCCCCCCCCCCCCCCCCCCCCCCCCCCTTGCTGCCACAGCCTCCTCCTTTCCCACGTGGCCTAGATTGCTTCTCCCATTATATGCTGCTGCTCGTAGTCTGGCCTCGGCTGCAAGACACAGTGGTCATGTCAGTGTGAGTTGCATTTGGGTGAATGTGCGTGTGTATGTTGTCTAAAGCAGAACAAGGCATTTTGGTTGAAAGATTAACTTGTTAGCAGTCTTTTTGTTGTGCCTGTCTATGACTCAGCATCTCCACCATGTGGTGACTAGCAATCTACCTTTTTTACAAAATAATTGAATTGGATAGATAAAAAAATCTACTCACCAAGCAGTGGCGGAACACACATGTAAAAGAAGGTTATAATTAGGCAACCTTTTGGAGCCAGTGGCGCCTCCTTCAGGCAGAAGGTTTATCTTTTTCATAATAGTGTCATTATTCCATTCTGCATTTTCTATTGTTTGATTTTACAATCATTATGAATTAATGGAAGCAAGTTAGATTGGAAGGTACATACAGATCATTCGTCCAATAAAATGAATATCCTAGCCTCTCATATAGATATTAGAAAGGCAGTAAATCACAATCACTTCAACTATTTGGTATGGCATGAATTTCTTGGGCAACTCATTTGACATCACAAGGCTACTAATAATTTAAAAACACACACAACACACACACACACACACACACACACACACACACACACAATGTTGCCCAAAAAATATATTCAAGTGATGCACTGTTTAAATATTTTTACAATAGCAATATACATCAAAACTTCCATATTTAGCACAGTTACATCACTCATCACAGAGAAAAATCCAAGTTACCTTACCTGCACACTGTTTGATTACGTGCAGACATTGCAAAATATAGGATAAAGGCTTTCTTATACACTAAGCTGCCAAAACATATTTAATACAGAGACTCTTTCAAAAAAAAATATGCAAGAAGAGTCACAAAAGAAGCAGCATTTCTTTTATTTTGTGAAAGGTTCCACATATCAAAATGAGGTTTTCCACACTTAACAGTATGCTGAAAGGCATGTAATGTTTTGTATGGATAATGCTCTTGAACTCTTGTATCAACTGACATACTGAACAACGTATACTTTTTTTTAAAATGGAGCTGTACACTTTTCATAAATGAATTCAATTGCTCTTGGAAAGACAATTACAGGTGTGATACAGAATGGCAGTTTCAACTCACGTTTTGTTTTCAATCCCTGATAATAACTAATGTTTTTTTCTTTTTCTAATTTCTGCTAATTTTAAATACTACCTAATATGTAGTACTGATATTCCAAAAGTGTAATTCAACTTTCCCCCATTTCTATTTATTGCTTGAGTATTCTTTTTGGCTAGGTTGGTTCCAAGAATACAATTAGTTTTGCTGCAGAGTATGTTAATTAAAAATTATAGCTAATTAAAGTTAGAACTAAACCTCGATACATGAAAAACTTTGTGAGCTAATAAGCGTAATTCCATAAAATGACCCACACCAACAGAAAGTAACAGTCATCCATGCTATAATTGGAAACATGGCTCAAAGGTGCCTACAACCTTCCTCTGTAATTGTGCAAAAGAATGGCACCCAGTGACATCACCCTCGGGCTCAATGACACTTCAAACACAGCACGGTGTCAAAAGATGAGGGGGAGAGGGGGGGGGGAGTCAGAGCTCAGAAGTTGATGTGACACGTAATATGGGTTAATGTTGTCACATTGGCACCAAATTTTACCACAATTCTGTCCAACACCACTGTGGGTGTGTCACATGATAGAAGGGTCATCACAGTCCCTCTTAACCACATTTCAGCCCTTCTTTTGACACTCCTGTGATGGAGGTCAAAACTGCATGGTTTCATTATGAGTGGCTGAGGAAAACATTTCAGAAACACCGCTGCTTGGACTTGGAATAAAAATGACAAGGCTTCAGATGTTGATTCCTACACATTTCATGGTCAAAAATGACAGTTTTCAATACAATGAGCAAACAGATGACGTTCTTGTAAACATTTGCCACTGTTGACACCTCTTGGCTGACTCAACCCTTCTCAATAGACATCATATGGCTGCAACCCAATTCTATGTGATCCCCCCCCCCCCCCTCCCCCCTTTTGGAGAGCAGTGTGATCACAGTTTTTGCTCTGTTGTACAGGGGCGACCACTAGGGGCCATTCATTCAAAACCATTTCACGAAATTTGAACACGATTCAATGCAGCAAAGGGTCTTTATGCTTTTTCAGTGCTTCTCTTCCATGTCCTTCTGTGGGATGATCATGGAAGGGTGTGACATTGACACATGCGTGAGCAAAGGGGACCAAGTTCAGCAAAAACCTTGGCAGTGTCAGCCTACAATTATGAGCATTTTAAAATGTATCTGAGAAATACCCCTAGGCACCTGTAGGAAGACAACTGGCCTCGGAGGCGTATCAAAGGGCTGCCTACCTGTGCACCACTGGCAAATCCACACATTTTCTCTGTAAAGGTACACTTTTAAAATTTTCAATAAATGTGCAGTGCCCCTGAGGGTTTTGTTGATCTGGGGGTGGGAGGGGGAGGGGGGGGGACACCTTTTGTTGTTTTTTCCTCTCACATGTATCAGAGTCGTGATCATGCCTCAGGAGTGTATGAACAGGAACACTAAAAAAGCATGAAGACCCTTTGCTGCTTCAGATCACATTCATTTGTTGAACAGTTTTGAATGGCCCTATTGGTTATGTACAAGAAGGCAAAACTTGCAGCTACAATGCACTCCAAAGGGGTGTAATCACATTCAATGATGTTGCAGCTCCACTGTGTCCATAGAGGAGGGTTGAAATGTCTGATGGTATCAGCAGTGTCAAAGGTTGACAAGAACTTCTTCCTGTTGCTCACTGCACTGCAAACTGTCATTTTCAACAATAAAATGGGTGGGAGTGTCTGTCCCACGTAAAGGATGGTTTCATGCCTTTTATGCCATGCCCCTAGGCCTTTTCGTCTCAATTATGAGTGGCAGTCTGTCTGGAAAGTTTTCGTTCAATACTCATAAGAAAATAGCGTGATTACAACACTGGACATTGCAGTTCTGACTTGCACTGCAAGGGCGTCAAAAGAAGGGGTGAAATGTGGATAAAAGGGGCGGTGATAATCATCCCATCATGCAACACGTCCACAGTGATGCTGTGCAGATTTTGGGGAAAGTAGGACCAATGTGACATCGTCAACCCACTTTTCGCACCACATAAACTCCGCGCTGGCCTTTTTTTTTAATCGATGTTTCGACACCTTCCTGTTTGAAGCGTTGTCCAACCTGAGGGTGACGTCGCATGGTGCAATGTTTTTTGATCTTTAGAAGAATGTTGCAGGCACCTTTGAGCCAAATTTCAAACTTATGTGTCACAATGAGAGACAAGTAATGGTGTTACGAAAAACTGATCCTTTAATTATGTCGCACAGCGTGATAAACTGAAGTGATTATTATCATTCAGGTTTGAAAGAAGCCAATATTCCATTGCAGATTTTGTCATAACCACTGTTAAGAGTCTAATCTTTCACTATCTACTGTTGTTATCTACAGTAGAACATACAGCTTTAATTAATTAACTCACTAATTAATAATTTCATGTAATTTATCCTAATTTGTAACATGGTGCTCATATAGATGAACAAGGGGTTTCACATTGTGTAGGAAGAGTAGTGTTTGTGAATTTCACTAAATTTCTGACCAACAATGTTTTCTATAAATCAATGTCACACAATAGGTTTCATCTAAAACAGTAAAACCCAGTGTAGCCAATTTTCAAATCATAATGTAATTAACAAAATAACAGTTTATTCTTATGCCTGTTTTAAAACAGTTGGATGTCAACCATAATAGTCACTTTGCAGTTAGAAAGCTCACGAGTACAACTCATTCAAGTACACTCTTGGTGCTGACACATGCCACTGTTATGTATGCTCAGTATGTGAAACTATGAGCACCGAAAACTGCACAATGCAAGAACTTTAATAACTTTTGAGTGATTTCTATAAGCCAAATTAAGCAACATTCTCATGGAACTGTGTTGTGATGAACAAGACTGTGAAATATTATTGTCATCAGAACTAGTGAATGATGGACATGGTGATTATTGTTATGTACTGGATAAAATGAACAACTGAAGTGTAATCCTTTTCTAATAAATCACTGCATGACAGAGCTCAATGCAAACTATGACATTTTAGTGTGAACTGTGTTTTTGTGCCGCAATAGAATAATTAACTCCACCACTGTAATTGTCGGGTGTGCTAAAAAAAATTTTTCTTTAGTTGACAAACTGGTCTCCATTATTAATAATGGGACTTTGTGAAGAATAGATGTGTGTTAGTGAAAACTGGATTGAGTTGTTGTGTACGTCTTTTAGCAGAAACCATCCCACACTCATTTGAGCATTCAGTTCTATTGTGATCGAGAGTGTTGTTACTGAGGAGAGACTATGAGATCTAGGTCAGTATCCTACATAGTGATACAGCACTTGTTAATATTGGCACTGAAACATTTTGCGAATGGTTCTGGGAAATGAACTAAAATTGGAAATCAATGCAACCAGAGTCAGTTATCGTAGTGTTAACACCGCCAAACAGAGATCTCACGCCAAGCTTCATCATTATATGAAGTAAGACAGGCCCACACTACTAAAATAAAACTTCATTTCCTATACGACATAGATGCAGGGTGGGCTATAACTTCTGTAGATGGAAATATGGCATATGTTAGCTTCTGGGCATCATATGGGGCTTATCAAAAACTAATGCAAATGCTTGTAAATTCTCAGGTTTTTGTGGAAACAAATACAGTTTCATCAGGCAGTTTTCCATTTAAACACTCCCCACTGCTCCTTACTTATCAAAGCCAAACAGAAATGCCAGTTGTTCAAACAGGGGCTGGACTAAAATATGGAAAAACTGTGATAAATGCACGCGCGAACGAAAGTGCAGATGCTACCCAAAGCTCCACAGCTGCACTGTTATATTTGACTGCAAATGGCATGGTGGAAAGTCTGTCACATGATGCAATTGTTAGTCTTTGTCAGGACCATATTCTGTGTAGTTGTGAATGCATTATGTCACAGCTAATGAATTTGAATAGGTGCACATTTTGTGCTTGTATGGTGGGTGCTTCCATAACCAAGATAGATGAAGTGTTTGATGTTTCAAGAGGCAATATATTGCATACAGGGAAAGCAGAAAAACATCATCTGCTAAGTCACAAGGGGGATGAAAGTGAGAATTCAGTGATCCTTATGGAAGGTCATTGGAGAAGATTGTGATGAAAAATAAAGAGGACGACAACTGTAAAAGTTACTACAGAACTGAAACAATGCAAAGGGAGTTCCAGAAGCAGGGAATTGCATGGCAAGCTGGATTCCAAATACTCTTATCAGTGATATAAATGCCTAACAGGAAGATGATGTGTCAAAACCATAAAACCTGGACTATGGAGCAATGAAAGAGCGCCATTTGATCATATGAGTCTTGTTTCACACTACTTCCAACTTCTGATTGAGCTTAGATCACAAGAGTGGAAAATAGCAGAGGTTTGGTGATTACTTGTGCAGTCATGTAGTGGTATTCCATGGGCACCATGATTACCATGCAAGGTCACATTAGTGCCAAGGATTATGTGATCATTCTGGCTGATCAGGTCCATCTCATGGTACAAAGTTTGTTCCCCACTGGTGATGCTGTGATCCAATGTGACAGGGCCCCTATTCACACAGCTAACATCTTCCACAACTGGCTTTGGCAATTACTCCATGCACCTGCACCATTGCCTTGGAGATACACTGTGCTCCACAGAATGGCACACATCACGACAATGTATTATGTTGTGAAAGAAAAGATAATCAGTTTGTTCTGAAGTCTGACAGCGAGCTGATGCTAAACTGTTTATAAGTTTACAATAAGCAATGTGACTGACAAACTGAAATTGCAGACAGTTGTATATGCAATGTTATGAAGTTGTATGAGTTGAAAGAATATATATACATCTTCAAAAAGTGACTTCTGTTATTTGGTAGCTTGTTGATGAAGATAAGCACAATTTCCTTCTCCAACACAGGCCAAACTGTGTACGAGACCAAGTCCATGAAAGGAGGAATGAAGATTAGGAGAGCGGATATCTACTCCATGTAAGTGAATCATAATTTCTGATTCATACACATCAGAACTGGAACTATTGAACGAAGTCCCCCCCTTTGGAAATTTATAAAATTCAGAAGGGAATATCCCAAAAGGTGTGTGATCACTATCTACCTCCACCATCATTACCTGAACTTGCCACTATTTTGCAGGATGAATGGTAACAGATTCCCCTGAAGACCAAACAGGAACTATATTATCCTTTCCGAGCTGTTTTGAATGCCAACAGTTTTCCGATACTGTATTAGGCATAGTAATGTGTTGTGTTTGTGGTGTTTCCATATTTTTGTCCATCCCACAATTTGTAATGATAAATATCCCTGTTCATGGAGAAAAAGAAACTACTTTATTAATTTTCTTAGACTTGGAGAAAAAAAATTACTTGACCTATCTTTGTCTGGAGACGCCTGAGTGCTTCTTGATGGAATAACTGCTACCAGACAAATGTGCCTATAGATACTATACAGAATTATAATTAGATGGAATACATTTTAAATAAACTTAATATTTTGTTCAGAATGAATGATGACATGTCACCTAGAAAAAAAATACTTAACCTTAATAAAATACAAGTTTTACAACTTTCTTGAGCATGTGCTCAAATTATTAACCATCAACTGCAAAGAACATTTCCAGTCGCTCTTCAAGAGAGAGATGAACAGATTGAAATACAATGGATGATATGCTGTTGTACGCTATGACCATTCGATGGTATGCATCAGCTGGCAGACAAGTCAACAGCTGAAAGGCTTGATACAACATGGACCTGCATGAACCAGTTCACAACACAATAAATGATTCCAATTGAATTGCCTTTCAATTTCAGAATCTTCCTCAGTTTCTTTTGTGGAGAGTTCCAACCTCAAAATTAACAAGCATTGTATCACCGTGCTTATCTATTCAAGCACTTTCAGCAGATTTCATTAAAGAAATGAATAAAAAATTTATCTGTCCGAAAAATCACACTTGATTCAATATCTTGATCGATACAAGACACTTTATTACATAACAAAAGTCTGTGCTTCTTAATGTGCTACCATTTGCCGAAAATCTCATTTCGAAATAAAATGAGTGTTAGTCTTAGATGACTCGTTGTGTATATGTAGTGTTTAACCTATTAGTGAACAAATGCTGTCTTTCCACTGTAAAATTTACAAATAACAATTTATAGACTCAATAGAGAATGACACACTGCTGATTCCTCCAGAAAACAGCTTAGGAATGCACCACTTGTCACTCAATATTAACCTGGTCTCGAATGAATTAATCAGCCACTTCGACAAGGCCATGACTTGTATTGTTTGGAAATATCCTGAAATGGACAGTTATGTGAAGTGGTCATATACTGTTGTGTTGTTTCTGATTTATGCAAGCAAACATTGAATACTTTAAGAACAAAACTATGGTAGAAATTCAGATCAAGTATTATTTTATGCATTTTTGTTGAAACTGGTTCAAATAAATCCTATGCCGATTCCCCATTTCTGGCTCCAAAACTTTAGCAACACAAATTAATATATGAGGAACACTTATAGCAAACATAGAATTCAGACAATTTGTTGCACAATTAGTTATTAATGATGAACATTGTCTTTTAGTATGGGGATGTCTTAAGTGTAATAGTCTTACATTAATTCAAGAAAATTACTACTGTCTTTATATGAAATAATCAAAAGAAAGTAAAGTGAAGGAAAAAAATAATGCATTAAACAATGGAAAGTTCAGGTTGGAAAATCAAAAGTTATGGAAAGGATAGATTGCTACTAACCATGAAGATGACACACTGAGTTGCAGACAGGCACAACAAAAAGATTTCACGCATGAAACTTTCAGCCAAATACTTCATCAGGGGGAGGGGAGGGGGGAGGGGGGGACATGCTTTCACACAAGCAAGCACACCTACACACACATGACCACCACTTCTGGGTGTTTAGGCGAGACTCATGACTCATGTTCGGCCTAAGCAGCTGGAGACAGTGGTCATGTGGGTATGTGAGGTGTGCTTGTTTGTGTGAATGCATGTGTGTTTTTCTTTCCTGATGGATGCTTTGGCTGAAAGTTTAAAGTGTAACAGTAAGTAGCAACCTATCCTCTCAATAACTGTTAAAAATAAATTAAAATGTTCGTATTATCATAATTGTTGATCACACCATTTGCATAGTGAATTATAATTATTTTTTTCAAGTTATAACTGCAACTAAAAGTGTGCCTGAAATGCAGCAATTTAAAAATGGCAAGATCCATCATGATTTGTGGGAGGGAGGGAGGTTGGATACTTAACTACTATGAAATTAATTTATTTATGGCAGTGTCAAAACTCCAAAGAAGTATTCTGTCCCCTGTACTCTTTAATATACACACCAATGACAAACCAAGGCTTAACACATGCAGAAGCTTAATATACACAGATGACGTTGCTTCATCAACCCAAAGAAAGAAGTTTGAGGAAGCTGAACAAGTTCTGACAACACAGAGAACTTTCACTAAGTGTTATAGTGAGAAATATCAGAAACCTAATCCTCAGAAAATGCTTTCCACCTCCAAAACAGACAAGCAAATAGAAAACTAAACAATATTTGGGAGGGAACTGAGCCTGGAACACTGCTTTACGCCTAAATACCTTGATGTCAATTTAAGACAGACCTGTAACGTACTGCAAACATTGTCTCCATTTCAAGCTGAAAGTGTCAACCCAAAATAACATCATACAGAAACTCACAGGCAATAACTGGGGAGCCCCACCTCAAGTCATCACAAGTCATCAGAACCTTCACCATGGCACTCTGAAGGTCACTGTGCGTGCCCTTTATGGTATAGCCTCAGGGGACATAGCACTGAATGAAACTGCATGACTGATGAGTGAATGTCATGAAACAGACACCTATACACAAACTTTATTGATTCACAGGTGCCGCATCACCCGATACACATTGTACGGTAGCGGCAAATGTTGAACAGAAAAAGGCTCAACTAAATCATTACGCCCACTTCAAGACCACCAACCATCAATACCTACACTAAAACCCCGAAGCAGTTTCCCCAGTTCAGTCTCAGCCACTAACTGTGTCTCCATGTCTTAACTGTTTCCATGTACTACTGGACAGGCTACAAGCAGGTGTTGGAAAATTCAGGGACAATCGTGTCAAAGGACAAACACACTGTGACTGCAGAGGAGAATAGACAATGGATCCTCTGCACCACTGTACGCACTGCCCTGAGTCAAGCAGCAATGAAGAGCTGATGGGGGCTAATGAGGCAGTGCATCTGCTATTCTGCGTGAAGATTATATGTTTTCTTATCTGTTCTTCAATTATGTAAAATGTTGTTTTAGCAGTATCCCATCATATTGCACAGTTCTGTAATGTGAGATTTGTATGTGTTCCAACTCAAGTAAATTAAAAACGAACCTGCAATCTCAGTAGCTCCTGCTTCTTTTCATCAAGTTCTTTCTCCTCAGCTTCTTTTTCACGTTGCCATGCTTCTTTCTCTTGTGTAAGACGGTCTTGTAAATTACGTAGCTCCTCCAACTGCTGATTATGTTTATAAACAGGCCGTCGGTCCTTTGCATCATCTTGTGTCAGCTGCACCTTACATGCGGAAAGTTGAGCCTGCAAGCTAATAAAATTCAAATATGTACTCAGACAGACAGACCAATATTGTTGAGTTAAAGCTTACATTTAATGATATGAATGCTTATGCGTCAATTTAGCATTTAAAATAACTATTTTAAATAATTGTTGTTTCAGTCTATTCTCAGTTACTGGTAATGATGAAAGTTTGAACCGAAAAGAAAAGCACAGTTTTAACAAAACTATTGCAATCAACAATCTATTTCGTTTCATGTTAAAACAGATATTTATTTTCTTTGCAGACCACATGCATCTGTGAAAAGAAAAGCTGATAATAGTATTCACTCTTATTACTGTGACTTCACAGGCTTTCCCAGTGCAATAAGTCTTGAAAGTCTGTTTGGATTTGCTGAGAAAACAAAACTCTGCATGGTTTTGGTGTATCTGCGGCTTTGCCACAGAACTTTGGGTTCGTTAGCGATAAAGGTTTCACTGACTGAGCCTAAGAGGGCTTTCCAATTCACAGACTGAGTCTGAGAGCTATGTTTCTGTCACCAATATATTAATTTTCATGTACTGTAAGTAACAGACTGTTCAAATTGTGGGAAAGATTTCATCTCTCAAATCTGTCAGAGAAGCACTGTTGTACTCATGGAAGATGATGTTTTGCAGCATCAATACAAGCTTGAGACACATACTGTGTCCTGTTCCCCATTATTAAGAAGAGCTGATGTGTTTGTCATCACTTGAAATTAGCCTCTACACATCATGATCAATCATGATGTATAAACAAATTTTAATTTTGGACAAAAGTTGACAGTTCAAGAAGAACCATAGTTTTAAACTTTAACTAGTAAGCAGGAGAATGCAAGCTAAGCCTCTCAGTCTGCAATACAAATAGCTTTCAATAAGTATGCACACAATTTCTTCATGTACTTACCTATTGATAGTAGTCATCTGGTGATGGATAATGGAAAGCAGTTTGTAGAAGTAGTGAGAAAGCTGAACTGCAACTGTCTGCTGATCTTGTGCAAGTGAGGACAATGCAGGGACTTCACATGAATTTTCACATACATTTGAAGGTAAAACAACAGGTGGAATAGTGGCCATAACTGCAGAACGCCATGGAGGTTGATCCTAAGGCACAAATGGTAGTAACGTTACAAAATGTACAAGGATAATAACCACATATATATCGCCTATGCATGTGCTCTATGATGTGAAATAAAAGTACCAGCTACCGTGAACATGATGTGATGATAATAGCAAGATTAATGAAGCTCAAAATAAAATATCACAGTGTAGTTCAAAATGTTCCTGATGGTGACATGACAAAAGCAGTTCACTCATTCTGGTTTCCATTCACCTCCTCTACAAAGACTATAAAAATTATTTGGTTTTGGGATAGATAAGAATAGCAATATTTGCAGATCTCAAAAATGAATGGATCTAACGATATTGTGAAAATGAAAGCTGCTACTCACCATATAGCACCATACAACAAACGCAACTCACACACACGACTGCAGTCTCTGGCAACTGAGGCTGTGTTTGTGTGTTTTTGCCATCTAATTCTGAAGAATGCCTTCTGCCAAAAGTTATATCTGTGACAGTCTTTTTGTTACACCTATCTGCGTCTTAGCATATCCACTATATGGTGAGTAGCAACTTTCCTTTTCACAATACTGTTATATTCGAAAAAGGTGTCAATGAAAAATAGTGGTTGCTATGATTTTGCGTTTGGTGCAAATTACATATGCGTTACTGCGTATGAAGTTTAACTAACACTTTGAATTTTTCTTTCTATTATTCATTTTCCACTTGGAATCTTTATTCATGAGATTTTAATTATTTTCATTTATTTATTTCAATTTATTATCCTACATTTTTGTCCTCATTATTGCATTCATTCTTTCAATTTCTCATTTTGCCTGAATTTTGTTTAGTTTATAATCCCTTCTTTCATTTAAACTTCCATCCGCATTACTTAGTCCATACCACAATAAAGATTTGCATTTTAAACGTATGACTATCACCATAAAAAAATGTATTTAGCTTGTAACAAAAAAATCATTTTTGATACAGCTGCATAGCCAATATAAGTAGATTATTTTAGCCTTTTTTTTAAACTGATACATCAGTAGTTTCGTATGTTCAGTATTATGATATAAAAATAAAAAGGATTAAATTCGCATGTACAGAGATTCCATGTGGAAAACAAACGATAGGAAGAAAAAAAGAGAGCAATTGAAAAAGTTAATACATTGATTAAAATGATGTAACAAAAAGGAACAGAAATTAAAAAAACAACAATTAACCCAATTACTTGAATAAAAATAAACGAGCAAAGTAATTTTGATAAAAATATAAAAATAAAAAAAAAGTCAGAGCACTTCAGAAGATTCAAACGCACAACCTTCTGCATGTGAAGCCTGTTCCTTAACTGTTTCATTGCAAAACCAGTCTGTTAAACTTTCCTTTTACAAAACTGTAGAGCATCATAAGAAATTCTGAAATTTTTTTGTTGATGAATTGTAAATGAGGGACAACCAAGAAGAATGGCTGCAGAGTGTGATATCTGGGATCTTAAACTACATTACAGTATAAATGATTTCCTAAAGTTTTGGAATACAGTTGTCAGTGTGTTCAGCATTTTTTTAACAGGTGCTGCACCATGCAATATTCTGGGCTCACTCTTTGTACAGGCAAGTAGTATGAATTACATGAAAGGAAATGAATAAAAATGATATGTAGAATTCACTCTCTATGTACTGTAACCACTGAACTTGCTTCAATTCTAAGAAAATCTCCTCTAGAAGCTACGACATCTCAAAAGAATACTTGCAATGATTGGCAAACAATGTGTTCTATAAAGTCACAAGACAGAATTTCTGATCAGTATTTATCTTCAGCTGGCAAAATTTCAGTATTGCTGATAAGCAAACTGAAATAAATATGACACATTCCAAGCTTTCATAACTAATAACATTTTTCTTGAGAAGAAAATGGGGGGTACTTTGGGAAAAGGCAGCTTATTCAAACCCCACGAGGAGTGTGACTCAATTGGGAGTATACGGCACTACAAATGTATGCTACACAAGCAATATGAACAGTAAAATGACATTATGAAACATGATCTATTCCACATAACAAAATTTCATTTCAACAAATAAGTTGCAACAGAACCAAGTCATGCTTGTATGAATCAGTATGAAATCAAAATATACTAAAACCATGGTATAATAATCATCATTATCTTTGAATGTGATCAACGAAGCAGTTGCAGCAAAAGCTTGCCAATCTGGAAAAGTAGAGCCATCATTAATATTGTCACAAACCTAACATGATTATTCTGTAGCAATCAACAGTTAATTTATGCTCTCGTTGAGAACAGACATTTAGCAAGGCAAATGTGACTGCATGACAGCTCTAGGCTCTGTTTACTGATGTTCTTCAGGTATGGATGAATTTCTAAACATTAACATCCACAGGTATCAAAAATAGATTTCCCAATTGCACTTTGATCTGGGATGATATGAAAGAAAGAGTGTTATAAGGATGTAGTATCTCAGTCCAGTTGAGCATCTTATGAAGGCACCTTCACCTGATGAAAAATACTTTCCCATGTTACACTTCAAAGTGGTGGAACACTGTGAAGTCAAATTTTCAAATCATTTGGCATTGAAAATTGCTAACACAAATGCTAAAATCAAAAACAACAAACAGTTGCATATTCAAGCATAACTAAAGGAATACTGAATTTATCTATCTCCCTCCTCAAAGTTAGATTATCTGCAGTCATATTCGATGACTTTAAGAAATTTCAAGAAAGTTTCTTTTAGTAAAGACAATTCATTCCTATATAATTCATACTATAGTGAGACTGTGATAATCCGGCAGACCCAGCAGTTCGGAATACATCAAGAAATATCCGATATTTATTGTTTGGTGTGGTTTGAAGTAGTCAGATGCCTTCAACAAACCGTCAGAACTCTTCTATGTGGCACCTCATCAGAATCGTTTTCTACTGAGATGGAAAGCAATGCGAATGACGAGTCAGAAGCTGATTGCTCTGAAATTGTTTTTAGTGAAAACTTTTGTATCCACTAATGGACTCAGTGCGTTTCCAGCAGAAGAATTTGACAAATGTTGGACATTTACATTAATTTGGCTATCGAAGAAGAGCTGACTGATGGTATGATAGGCCTAATAAGAACTCGTTTCAACTCTCACCACCATAAACTGAGAGTCACAAAGAAGAAATGCCTACAACTCATATCTCTTGGGCTGAGTCACCAAATTCGTGAAATTTGGTGAGACGAGCCAAGAATACAATGCTTCTGATGTTATGAATCTGCATGTCATACAAATTAATGATTATCAAAAACAGCTCAATCCAAGAAACAAGGCATTGTTTTGGAGGATTCAAAACAAATTTTCAGCAAAAGCAAGAGTGGCTGATATTTATCAGATGTATTCCACATTCTCAACAATGTCAGTTATCTGTGTCACTCCTAAAGACAACGATTCCTATTAAAGTGCACCAAATTCCTGGTAACAATTTTTATTAATTACCTTGTTCTTGATTTTTCAAACCAAAGGCGGTAATTTTATTGTGTGATTGGTGTACAAAAACCTTATCTATATTTACTGAAGTTCTGTAAAACTTTGAGCCTTTAACTGATTTAATAGCACAGTACAGTGTTCAAATTTTCATTCAGTTTTGTTTTTACAGAAAAATAATATATGCTTTTAATTTGTTATACTGTAAGACAGTCCATTTTACTTATATGATTATCAGTTTTTTCAAACAGGTTTCTAAAAATAAACTTGATAATCTACCAACTTGATAATCTAGCACTGAAAGATCCGCAAGCATCCCAGATTACCAAAATCTTACTGTATTTACATCCTGTTACTGCAATTACATCGTAGGGATTATACTTGTACAACGTAATTTTAAGAGTTCTTCAAAAATCACTTGATGAATATATCGCTTGTGCTCAAAGTTACATTTACCAGACTAGGCTGTTTCTTTCGATGACAATGCAGGAATCACATCCACACAAGTACGAAGCTAACAAACAAATGGAAATGTTGTGTTTGCTTACTGACAAAAATGTTTTAGAAGTTGTTCAGTGCACACAAAGTTGACAAACAGTTTTTCCTCCTTTGCCCCTCACAACAAGCAGGTTCATTCTCAATAAGGGTCAGAATGGCCTGCCCTTCCTTTCTGAAAGTCCCCAACCTATCCCTCTTTCTTTCTTTCTTTCTTTCTTTCTTAGGGAGGAGCTGAAGTTATGAAAGCTAGGTATAGCTTTTTTCTACTTTTAAATATGTCCATCAGCAGTACTTGGAGTTTTGCCACATGAAAGTAAGTCCTCCTCACAGACACTCTACTCTCTTGTGATGAGCTTATGGTTTTCTTAAGTGAATTTTCCTTTTTCCGATAGAGAATTCAGGAAAAAAAAACTTATCTTATGTTCATAGTTGATTATACCAGTAAAGAGAAGAACGAAAGGAAAGTGTGGAAAGAAATAAAAGAAAAGAAAATTAACCACTTACATGACTGACTTTTGGAGACATTGTTTCCTGTTTTGAACTTGGACTGGACTCCGAGTCTGGTGTCATTACTGGAGTGGAATAGTTTGAATGGTCCCTGCTCTCTCTCTGTTGCAGTTTCCTCACAACACCTAGAAAGAAATAGTTCATACCACTACTAAAATTGTGTATTACATGTACTATTGTTCTGGTAAATTAACTTTCTTCATGGTTATCCCAAAGCTACTTTGGGTAGTGTAAAATTTTAGAAATCTCAAATGTCATAAAAACGAAAAACTAATCTAGTAAAAGTAGTTCACTGTATATTCTTACTTATACAATATTTGTATGATATTACAAACCAAAACTTTAAACAATGAAAACTCCAGGTAGGAATATCAACAATGTATGAAAAGATAGATTGCTGTTTACTGTAAAGGTAACATGCTAAGTAGCAGACAGGCACAATTTAAAGACACATACACACAAGTTTTCGGCCACTGCTGATGTTGGAAGAAGAGAAATACGCAACATTCATTCACACAAG